>NC_041398.2:173933022-174233022 GCF_900747795.2 Erpetoichthys calabaricus
AGTATATTGTGTTGAATTTGTGAAAAAATCCTGATTTTACAGTACATTACTATATATACTCCTATACTTTGAGATAGCTCACCATATTTATGATTGTACTCAAATAGCAAACATGAAACTGTATTCACAATCATAGGACAGTGACCATTGAGATAAACTAATACATAAAAACGAAGTTAAAACATAGATTAGCGAGATGAGCTGGCTGCCAGCCACACCAGTTGGCGCCATTTTATTTAATCGTCTTTCAAAAGTTTTCTTTCAAAATCGTCTTTAAAAACTGTGTGGGTGTATTGTTTTAATGAAATAAAAATTTATTTAGTGAAATTTTATCCTAGGGATAGATGATTCCTTCTGCTTTATTTATGTTTGCCTCAACTGACAGGGCCAAAGCCCAGGTCCCAGGAGCCATGAGACAGCAGTGCTGACCACTACATCATTGTGCCATTTACCCACAATGTTGGACAGAAGGACACACCTTACAGTACATATGTTTGAAAATGGACAAGTAGCTGCAGCTGCATTGTGTATTTATTGGAAGGAGGTATATTTTAACACAATTTTTGACAATTTAAGTGCTATTGTATGAATTTAAATATTTATTTCATGGGTGGATGTTTAAAGTGCTTTATTTATAAGGCTACAGAGCATTTCAAATGTTGACAGAGTCCAACCCCACAAAATTACAGTAAACCCACCGATTTATTTTTTTAATAACGCTAACCACTTGTGACAAGCAACTCATTCCACATAAGTTACCTCAAATCTTCATATTTAGGTGAATAGTTTTGAATCAGCTCAAAGCAAGAATGATGTTTATTTTTTCTGGTTGTAATTTTAAAACCATTTTTGCCATCCTCAATATTCTGAACTAACTGTTTCTTATCTTACACCCAATGCTACCAGCACCGGTTCCCCACAACCCCATACTACAAATTGACTGTGGAGGTTGAGAGATTAAGCCACTAACAAGAATTGTAGTCTGGTGTTCAAGAGGTAAAAGTAAATCCATCTCACCCCAAAAGGACTGTAAATGGAGGGATTAATTCTTGAATCTCCACACATTTTTTCAGTACTATAGACACAGAGGCTATACCAAGTGTTGAGGGAATCCTTCAGGTCTCAAATGAAGAATCTTTATAAATAAATGATTTATTTACAGAAATTAGAAAAACGCAAAGGCAAAAAGGAGTTTCCTAAAATGCACTCCAAAGCAAATCAGTCCCAACATGTTAACCAGAATTGGTGTAACAGCAAAGCTGACTGTATACAAGTCTATACAAACATTGACAGCAAACAATTTTCTAAATCTTCGCTCTTCAGTCACAGCCTTTGACATACAGCATTAACAGGTAGAATATATTTTGTTAGTTATGGTGATTGAAATTCAGAGATGCATGATATTGTATGCAATGATCTATTCAGAACATACTGTTATTTTTAATCTACAGTATATGCTCCCATTAGGCGAGATTACCTCAAAACACAAGGTTTTGCAGATGACACTCAACTTTACCTTTCTGATGGACCCTGATGCTCTGGACTCTCTGTCTTGTAATTCTGAATGGATGAATAATAATTTCCTCAAGCTAAATAAGGAAGAAACTGAAATCTTAGTTGTTAGTAAAACTGGAAATGAAGAGGTTGTTAGAAATAAATTTGATCTCTTAGAATTAACAGTCAAGTTGGAAGTAAGAAATTTAGGTGTAATCACTGGATTCATGGACCTAAACTTTAAATCACATGTTAACCATATTACTAGGACTGTATTTTTCCATTTAAGAAATACTGCAAAATTTAGACCTCTTATAACACTGCAAAATGCTGAGAAATTAATTCATGTGTTTGTTTTTAGTAAACTAGATTATTTGGATTCAGCGGGTTGGAAAATGGATGGATGGATGGATTATTAACTGGTCTGCCTAAGAAAGACCTCCGTCAGTTGCAGTTAGTCCAGAATAGAGCAGCAAGAATCTTGGCCAGAAAGGGAACATGTGAGTCCACCTCATGAAGTTTACCTTCATTGCAATGGTTATCCCTGTGTTTCAGAATTGACTTTAAAATAATTCTGATGGCATATAAAGCTTTAATTGTGCTCTTTCCTATAATTTGGAATGACTATCCATCTACGTTCTAAGTCGTAACCTGAGATCTTCTAATGGCAGCGTGCTTGTTATTCCAAGAGGCAGGCATAAAAGAAGTGGTGAGGTAGCATTTTGCTGTTATGCACCAAAAATCTGTAATGCTTTACCAATAGAGATATGCCAGGCTAATACTGTAGATCTCTTAAAGAAACTCCTAAATCCCACTTTTTAATTTGGCCTTTTTGTAACAACATTTTAGTTCGACTCTTAATAAACTACAATATGCATAGAATTACCATACTCTTAAATGAACCTGCAATCTTTAAAATTCTTAATTAGTCCTTACTTTTCTCCGTTTTCTTTTCCAGTTCTTCTGTGGTGGTGTTCTGCATCACCAACACCTGGTCAAAATCCTGTGCAGCCACCTGTAATGTTTGAATGGAAGCGAATACCCAAGCTGCCGTGAGACCCACTGCGTTGAATCCTCTAAGGTGAAGCCTTAAAAAAAAAAAAAATAAAGAACTACTTAAGAATATCTATGTCAGACAGAATGATTGTGTTTTTATTTCCAGCTTTAGTGGAGTTTTTGTTCTGTCCACCATTGCCTACTGACCTTATCATTGCATTGTCATTTAGAGATTTAAAAAAGCAATTCTATATTTAAGACTCTATTTGTCTCAATTATGTATCTATCTTATGTAAGTATAAATGTTTTGTTTTTTGTATACTGTTATTTGTTTTTCTTTGCATGTAACTATTTCTTTGACATCTTATAAAGCACTTTGATCCACATTCTATGTATGAAAATGAGCTATAGAAATAAATGTGATTGTTGTTGATTGTTTCCTCCTTCCACAATGTATTGTGTTTTCCTTTCCCCACATCAGGTTGAAGCTGGCTGTGTACTTTTTATTGCAAGTTGTGTGAAAACATCGTGATGCCATTTCAAGATGTGTATATTCATTTCTTTATTGTACTTACTGTAAATAACTGTAGCACCAATAGCTTTCCAGATGTGTCTATTATTTTTTTCACCACACATAGTGAGACAATGTGAGTGATAATAAGTGTGACTTTTTTCTGTTATTGTTTTCTATTTGCTAACGGAAGAAAGACAGCAATTTACATTTGGGCAACCATATTCGGCAATGTCGGTAACAGGAGAGGACTTGCTGAGGTAAAAAGAATATTCAAATGCAGTCTTGTGCAAGCCGGAGGATTTTTTTTTTTTTATAAAAGTGCAAAGAAAAATAATATGAATACGTTTTTAGATACAAATTTTAGAGTTATAACAACATGGGCTTTTGCAGTGCAGCTATTAAGCAAAGTCAAGTAAGGAGAGGAATATGACAGCGCAAAGATGAAATAAATACAAATTTAAAAACACAATGCAGAGCAATGGCATGATAAATGGTGTTTCTAGTGTTAAGAGAAGGTGAATCTTGATATGATGCCTAGGTAGTCCTCTAGAACTTGTAGGTTTCTTGTTTTGTATGGTACATAATATTTCTCCTGCGGTGGGTTGGCACCCTGCCCGGGATTGGTTCCTGCCTTGTGCCCTGTGTTGGCTGGGATTGGCTCCAGCAGACCCCCGTGACCCTGTGTTCGGATTCAGCGGGTTGGAAAATGGATGGATGGATAATATTACTCCCAGTGTTCATCACCCCTTCTGGTTTAATTTTGTTTACAAAGTTGTTTTGTTTACTTTGACCTCGATGGTGTTATTCTGGGGCGGGGAGGGGAATGCCACAAAGTGTCCTTTACCTCTTCTATAACAGGTGCTATATAATCTTTATTTTTTGCACAGTCTGCTTGCTCAGTGTGCAAAGTACTACTTGGTAATTGAGGGTCCAGTGCTCCAGTGTGGGCCAGCTTCCTCTGGTACTATGGAATATACAATAAATCAGGTATGGAAAATGCTGCCAGTTAGGATATGCATATTAGACAAATCACATTATACACAGTGTCACACACGTGCAAGTACAACACACCTTCTGGACTCTGACCACATAAGCAATACCACTCCAAGACAAGAGAGAGCCCCCTTGCTGATGCAAACACATCTTTCAAACTGTACTTCCAACAAACATTGACTGGAGGATGAATGATGGCACATCTGGTATTCTGTCATCAAAACTTACTCCTTCCCAGAACCAGAACACTAAAACCAACCAGCACCAAAAGACAGTATTCATACTCTATTCCTCTATTCCTCTATTGGGTCCCCAAATCTTTTTTCATTTGTTTAAAATGGATACAAAATCTGCAGACTAAAGCAGTGCCACCTTCTTCTGACAGAGAACATCCACATGTTATTACACAAACACACTTACAGTATGTGCAATGCTAAAATGGCTATTTCATCACATGGATTAAGATAACTGTGTGCAGTGAAATGTGATGAGCAAAATGATTTGCACAAAGTTGAATGTGCAGTGAAATTCAGTGTTTAGCTTTACTAAAAATGCATTAACTCTGCATGCATCTGTCTGTCCTTTAGTATTAAAAAAAAGATCTCTAGTGAAAAAAAAAATCCCCAGACCCAATTCATGTCAAATAAAGAATTTTGTTAAATTGTCAGCTGTGTATTTTTGTTGTTCTAGTAGTACATACTGAGATGCTCACTGTACCAATTATGATGACAGCCTTGTCAAGTGCATTCCTAAAGATGCATTGAAAACAAAAATTTGTATTGGTGTGCTATAGATTGTGTGTGTTACGCAGCTGCAATAAAGAACACGACTAAACATGAAAGTGTGAATGAAGCTTGAGAAAGTAGTAATTCACATTTTTCACCTCAAAAACCCTTTAAGGACCCACAAAAACTCTTTTTAGAGATTTTTGCTTTTGAACAATTGAAAAATCATCTGCAAAACAAATTTTAGTGTCATTTCCGTGAAATTGTACACAAATAAAAACTTACCTGGTTTGCTGCTCACTAGCCATGAACCAGTTCATCAACTGCCACAGTATAGTGCTGCAGCTCTAGTTAGTTAAGAGTACTGCAGACAGAAGCATGTCATTTTGAGGATAAATCAGTACAATGTGAATACTGTTAGTATCATGGTATCAGCAGCCATTGACACTTCCTGCTTTCCACTGTCACATTCTCCAACACTTAGACCAAGGTAAGTAACATTTTGTAATAAGCTCATAGACCACTGCTGTCTCACTCAAGTCTATGAAAAGCTGTCTGGCTGCTGCTATAATATTTTCTGCCAAACCCAGTGTAGGCTGCTAAGTGTAATTTATAATACAATCACATGTTTTGAAAATTTTATGTCAGGGCCCCCACACATTTTAAACTAGAAGGCTTTAAGAGGGATTAATTGCCAAACTGCTGCTTATTTCACACCTTGAGCCTACTTTAAAAAAGTGATGTATGCACATTGAAACATCATTATTAAATACACATAAGTATCCTTATCAGGTCACATTTTTTTAAAATATTTTAAGTAATCATATATAACAGCTGAATGATAGAAAATGAAAGAAATGTGAACACTCTTGGTCACTCAGAATTCCTAATAAAGGGAGCCGGTAACATAATATTTTTAAACCTACTTAATCCAATTCTGAGTAACAGTAGAACTGAGCATATCTGAGCAATATTGGGTACAAAACAGGGATCAGCCCTGAACAGGATGCCAGCTAATTGCAGATCCCATTTATACATGTGCCCACAATCTATATCTGTTGTCTGTATTCAATATGCAGATTTGTTCTTCAGCTTAAGTCATTCAGCAGTGTCCCCCCCCCCCCCCCCCCATAGCAAGTAAATACTACAGTGTGATATTATGATAAGAGGTCTGTGACATGATGAGGTTTTAAATAAATAATTGTGTACCAGAGCATGCCAGCTCCAATTGTGTGTGGGTGTGAGCATGCCGACGCCACTCCAAGGTTGATTGGGATGCCTAGCAGGCAGTTCAGTCAGGTGCTTCATTCACACCTTGGAGAAGGCAGAGAATCACACTTGCACCCAATCAGGCGGCATAATGGGAGCCAGCATGACAGATAAGAGAAAAGGAGAATCAAGGAATAGAATGTGAGGGAGAAGTGTCAGGTACTTGAGAAGGGGAAGCCATCTAGCAAGTTTGAGAATAAGGCTGTGCAGTCAGTTGTTAGCCCTGTGGAGGATCAAAGGATTGGCTTTCTAGTGGCAGATCGTCTCTGCTGATGTTTTCAGAAGAGCGGGTTCGATGGTGATGGAGTCCTCCTCATGAAGCCGAGGGACGGCGGGGCTACAAGGAAGATGGTAGAATAACCAACCCTGAGCAGTCTGGTGACAGTGACGGAGGCAGCCAAGACAAGGAGGACAGTGGCTGTTGGAGTTTCTGCCGGCTGAGCCAGCTATGGGTGAGCTGGGGAGACAGAGAAGCAGTTGCGCTGGGCTCTTGTAGGAAGAAAGGAAGAAGATTAAGGACCCAATAACTGTTGTTTCATCCTGGTTTTAACTATGGATTTTAACTTATGGATTTTAACTTACAGATTATTCACTGTTTTTATTGGATTAATTATTCTTTAATTTAATGAAGATCACTGCACTGTTGAACACTGTTTATGGATTTTAATAAAAGTACTTGGTACTTTTGCTCTAAGCCCTGACTGAATGTGTGTGTCCTCATTTGCCCAGCTCATCTCGGTTCCAGGTTCAAGAGGCTGCTGGAAGCAACAAGGTAGCGTGGAGCCAACCTGGACTGTCACAGATATATTGATGCAGAACTAACAGTGTATATATTGTGATTGCACTGTGATTATTAGCACTTATTATTATTATCAACCAAAATCTCCAGGTTAAATTCTGTCCATTACATTTAATTTTTCATGCTTTTTCCTCAGTATTTTTATGATCCTAAGAAAGCCACTCCAGGCCTGTTCCTGAAGCTATTTATTGTAATTTGTGTATGTCTCACCTCTACACCACCACACAACTTATCTAGTGCTGTTTTCCTGTTGTATCTGAAGCTGCCATAAGTCAGGATTTAGACCAGGGGTCTCCAACTCCAATCCTGGGGAGCTACGGTGGCTGCAGGTTTTCATTCTAACCCTTTTCTTAATTAGTGACCACATTTTGCTGCAAGTTAACTCTTTGCTTTAATTTTAATTGATGCACAACTTAAGACTCAGGCCCCTTAATTATTTCTTTTTTCCTTAATTAGCAACCAAACAATATTAAGACACAAAATGTACCAACACATAAACAACAATCTCTTATTCACACAATAACTGAAAATAAAACGAAGGTGAAGGCCTCAGTAATGTTGATCTGCTCAGGTCCACAAAATACTTTGACAGCACTCTAAAAAGGAAAATTAACAGTTTTGGAAATGTCTGCCATAGAATAATTAGCAATGAGAATTGGCTTCAAATTAAGAAACTCAATGAAGTGAAGTTGGTTGGAGTTTGAGGCCCCAACTTAGTTGGTCATCTGTTGGCTCACTTCACATCAAATTTATGTTAATGTGCCATTTAAGGAAAAAAGAATCAATTGAGTGGTTAGAGTCTCAAGAAAAGTCAATTAAAATATAGGGAAATAGTTCATTTGCAGCAAAAACTGGCCACTAATTAAGAAAAGAGTTAGAATGAAAACTTGCAGTCACAGTAGCTCTCCAGGACTGGAGTTGGAGACCCCTGGTTTAGACATACAGTATACGTTTTTGCCTGGGGGGCAGCTCAAAATCAGAGTAGGTAGTTAGTGGACTCATATCTCGCACCAAATTGGGATAATTAATTATATTTAAGATGAATTTGGAAATAATAGTTGCTAAAAGCTTGGTATGTATTACTGTGATCTATTGACAGAGAAACAGTGACGTGCAGTTTGTGATGGTGGTGTTATGATTAGTATGCCTGCCTATCAAGCAAGAATTCTGCATTTCATTCTAGTTCATTGCATATACCTTTTTCTTTAAGCTAGTATTTCCTTATTATGTTTGTCATGGTCCTAAGTGGGCCATATTGTCTCCTGAGCAATATATTCCAATATGTGGTTCTTTGCACCAGACATAAAAAAAACAAGTATATTGTAATACAAAATAGCTTTCCATTAAATGGAACATATTTGAGGTTAATAAAGTTTAGCAATAAACAGTAGAATTTGTAATTACTTTTTACCTTTCCACCTTTCAACTTTCCCACCCAGGCAAAGCCAGTCAACTAAGCTAGTTAACTTATCAAATGTCCTAAATTAAAACTGTATTAAAACTGTTTAAACTGTAATAAATGAGTGTGAACCCAGTGAGAGTTTCTTACCACAACAATCTCTTTAGTATGACAATGTCTGCAGTCATGTTTTGCCTTATAACATTAAAAAGCCAGAGCAGGGGATTCAAAATGCAATAAAATTACAAATGAACTTGTAACAATTATTAAAAAAGGCTAATGAAAAGCAAAACTACCAGTGATAATTAACATGTGTTTCATTTATACAACCTGTGCTTGGATTATTACAGTGCAATCCTGTAGAGTTGCGTTATGTTTTCTGTAATCTATCAATTGTGCACTCTGATGGATATTTGTTGTGAATCGTGAATAACATGGGTTTTACTTGTATTGTGATCATGCATCAGCTCCTTGTCTAAATCCAGTGCTCTCTGTTATATTTGTCTTGGCATTAACCTTGCTTGGCAGTTGAGTTATTAACATATTGTAATTTGCACAGCCACTGGTAAATGGATCACAGATGTCATAAGACTCCTGTTTGTAACAATTTTTATTTTATTAATTAAACTGATAATATTAATGCAATTGCACCATGTCTGCATGGGTTTCCTTTGGATGTCCCTTTTTCCTCCCGCAGTCCAAAGATATACAGGTTAAGTAGGTTTATCCCTTTCTTCTTCATCTTTTCCCACTTCAATGTGGGGTTGATGTGCTTGATCAACCTTCTCCAAACAGCTCGGCCCTGCCAGGGCCATCTTAACAGCATTATAGGCCCCCGGGCAAAGCAGTGCACTGGAGCCCCTACCTACACAAGCACTCAGCAAGTCACAACATACTGTACCTGGATTAGCATGGGGCTCCTATGCTCGTGGGGCCCCCGGGAAACTGCCCAGTGTGTCCTTGCGTTAAGACGGCCCTGGGTCCTGCACCTCCTCGCCAGTCAAGCCCTTTTCCGTCAGATCTTCTTTTACTTTATCCATTCACCTCTGCTTTGGCATCCCTTGTTTTCTCTTACACTGTACTTCCATTCTCATCAATCTTTTGCTCAAATATTCACTGTCATTCCTCATCACATGTCCATACCTCTTCAACCTATTTTCCTGTACATCCTTAGATATTTCTCACACTTTTTTGCACCTCTGCATGTCTCATTTCTTCATTCTGACTTTTTTTTGTATCTCAACACACCCATCTCAACATTTTTATTTTGGCCACATCTAACTTCTTCTCCTCCGCTCCCTCTACAGTCCATGTCTCAGCTCCTACAAACCTTACCTTTAACCTTCTTTAATCCAACAATACTCCTGATACCTTCTTTCAGTTGTTCCACATTGCACTCTATGAGGTATCTCTGCATCTAATTTTCCATCTTAGGCTACCACTGATCCTAAATATTTACATTTATCCACTCTTTTCAATAGTTTTCCCTGAAGGCTAACTTCTGAATCCTTATCATCATTAAACCTCATATATTCTCTCTTTTTCCAATTTATCATCAACCCCTTCTCTTCCAAGCCCTTCTCCATTCTTCTATCATCCTCTCTACTTTCTCTTTTCTGGTGCTACACAGCACAATACCATCAGCAAAATGCATGCTCCAGAGCAATATTGGTCTTTTATCAAAGGACTCAATATATTTATAACCAGATTAAGCTCTGCGAATTTTCATTTAACTGATATTATCTGTTAGGTTTTATTATCTAGGAATGGTAACTAGCTTGTTTTTTTTTCTGAGCTCTTCACTTGTAGTGATCAATTTTCTAACCTTGTCCTGTAACAGTCCCCCAGACTAGTATTACTTGATTATTTTAGTCTCTTTTGAAAGTCGCTTTGTAAAAAAGCATCTGCTAAGCAAATAAATATAAGTACAGTGTATGTGTTGCTTTGGTATAGCACTGCCCAGTCCAAAAGTAAAATATCTGAAATGCAAAGACGAGAATCTCCCTGCTAAAATCACATTCCAAGAAAAATGCACTGATTTCCAAATATCCAAGCATGTCACTAATCCTTTGGATCGAAGTGTATCTAATTTCATGTAAAGCTGAATTGTTTTAAAATCTTTTCCCAGAACAACTTCCTATTCATTCTGTCTTCTGATAACCACACCATGTTGATTGGACAGTCCAGTGGCATGGCTTTATTTTCCAAAAGGTCTAAACCTTTAAGGGCTTGAACAATGCCAATAAATGCATGAGTAGGAGAACACAACTAATTGATTTTGATTGAACAGTTCTGCTTGAATTATGTAATTTCTTGGCCAAAGCTGGGAGTCAAGAATGATGGCTGCAGTTAACACACAAAACAGTAAGTACAAGCAGTCCAAGATGTGTGCATATGATAAACATTCCCACAGCACCTCCTTGAATGAACAATTGTTATCATGCTTGTTTAAGGCTTACCAGCATTGTAAATAACTCAGTCAAGCTTAAAACTCATGCTTTAAACTGCAAGTGTATTCACCACAGAGTCTAAAACTGTCATCTGTTTTATGACTGCTACAGTTTAAAAGGCAAACTTTGAGTGCATCATAAAGGAAGAAACTGTGCAGCACAAAGCAGACCAAAGTGTCATCCACTTTTGTTCTCAGCATGAAAGACATCACTCCCGCAATGAAAATCTTGGAGGACATGCTGCCTCTTTACCACATGCTATGCTGAACTTCAGCTGAATAGTTTCACTTTTAAAAGCTTCGAAATAATCTCCAAATTCCTTAGTGTGCCTTAATTTTAAAGTTGACGAGGAGGGCATCTACTGAGCCCTAACTGCAGTTCTCTGGCGTGTTCCTTGATCTTATACTACTGACTTAGACAGTGTATGCTTTGTAGTTCAGTAATCCACTGCAACAAGCTTCTAAATACTGTAAATGTTTCACTGGTCTGTTGCTTCCAAATGTGTTTGTGTATCATTGTTTATAGGGCCTCCTTGAAGCTTTGGTCTACATTTTTGCTGAGGAGGTTGTATAAAGAAGTAATACTCTGTTGATGGGAAAGAGCACAAATTTAATTATGTTTTTCAACCACAAGTTTTGAATCACTTAGTAAGCTGTATATAGGTAACTCTTAATCAAAACTCCCATCACCTACTGTCAGGACCAGCTGGCATATTAAAATAAAAATAAAAATATTAATGAAAGGACAACTGAAGGACTATGTTTTAGTCAGCAAGAGAGGAAATGTGGTGGGACAGGGCTAAGTGTAAAACTGAAGCCTATGCTTGCTTTAACACTAGAATCTCTGAAGCCTACGAAAAAAGTCAAGTGTATAATGTGTGAGGACTGAAGTCCAAATATCAAATAAACACTTTCACAAAAAGGTATAACAAAACAAGTGCACCTTTATTCAAAAGTATAATCAAAGAAAAAGAAATTATTCAATTTACATGTTGCTGCCAATATGTAAAAACCAAAGCCTAAATACCAAGTGCATGGCTGGTATTGAGTTAAGAACAACTGCTTCTAAATCAAGAGGTTGTGAGTTCGATCTTGAGTCTTACCCATATTTTCCATTTAGATGAGTGAGCTTCTCTTATTATTACTATTATATAATAAAAACATACATTTCCTTTAAGCCTGTAACAGCAGGTGTAAAGTTTTGCTATTAGTAAAAGATATCGCTGAAGGGATATAAGCAGACACACAAACACTAGTGAATCATGTCTTCTTGGTATCTTGTCACTTGAATTTTGTTTTATTCAGTTTTACTCTTGAATAAAAGCACACTTGTTTTGTTATACCATTGTGAAAGTGTTTATTTTATTATTCCAGGGACCACTTGAATGAGATCAAATTTGTCTCTGCCTCTCTCATGCACGCACACACACATCCATGCATGAAAACGCTGTTGTTTCTATATATCATAATCATCTTTTTCAAACTTCTCTAACCTATGCAACATTTAGCCTGTGGAAAATGTGACATTTGGAGATCTCAATATTGATAATGTATTTGATCAATTGCACTATATATTTAATCTTTCAGCTACAAAATACACTTATGTACAAATTTTAAACTTTGTTAAAAGCATCCTATCCAACTTCCTGTATCTTTCACATGGATCTCTCTATATCTCTAGTGTGGATGAAGATTCAAACAGCATCTACAGAGAATCAAAATCAATTTAAAGGAATCTATCCTTTACTGATCTTAGGAAATTAAGGGAAAAGGATAAATGAAGGTTTCAGAAAAGGAATATAATTCAGCCCATTCATAAAAAAACATTCTAGTTTAATATGCGCCAACCACGCAATTATGCAAATAAACATTTTTCATCAATCATAGATCTCTTTTAAAAATGTCTAAAATGTATTTAACTTGTGAGGCTGTATGTTTTGGGGATTCTGTACATTTAACTGTTTTTGGGCAATTTTTTTATATATTACTAGATGGGATTAGATTGTGCAATGACAAATATCCTATACCACACAAGTAGCATGTATATGTGTTTTGGTTAACTACAAGATTTCCAAATACTCATTGGGAAGGTAATGCACTATATTATTTGAAATTGTAAAATATCAAATTGTTTTTTGAGGATCTGCTGAAAATATTTTAAAAATATGGCAGGAACTTATATTATAATTGTTAAATAAGCATGTCAGGCCTTTTTTTAACTTTCTTGCTGAATTTGCTGTTTCATTATACTGTATGTAAAGAACTAGTTTAGATAAGGCTCTTTATATTGTGTTCATAATAATTACTTATGAACACTTTGAAATCACTTCAATGTTTCTTGTCCAGTGCCTAATGACTCACCAATATAAAAAAAAACACGCATATCATGTATGGTTGACTCATTTTGATGTTTGCTTATGCAAAACATTGAGCTTTTTGGCCACCCTCCACCAACTTTGTCTCTCTATACCCAAAAAATAATAATTTTTAGTTCATTTTCTGACCATTTTTTGTGTAGGAAATTACACCCTTTTTGATAGAGAATAAACCAATAGGTACCTCCAGCAATAATGATCAGAAGGACATCAAGTTGTGCATGCCACATCATCTTATTAAAGGGGTTAACCTCGATGTGATACAGAAGGGTCAAAGTTAGTTCTTTTCAAATAACTTTGAAAAATTGGTGATCAGTAACATAGGCATGTGTATGATAATATTTTTGATGGGCAGCACGGTGGCGCAGTGGGTAGCGCTGCTGCCTCGCAGTTGGGAGACCTGGGGACCTGGGTTCGCTTCCCGGGTCCTCCCTGTGTGGAGTTTGCATGTTCTCCCCGTGTCTGCGTGGGTTTCCCCCGGGTGTTCCGGTTTCCTCCCACAGTCCAAAGACATGCAGGTTAGGTGGATTGGCGATTCTAAATTGGCCCTAGTGTGTGCTTGGTGTGTGGGTGTGTTTGTGTGTGTCCTGCGGTGGGTTGGCACCCTGCCCGGGATTGGTTCCTGCCTTGTGCCCTGTGTTGGCTGGGATTGGCTCCAGTAGACCCCCGTGACCCTGTGTTCGGATTCAGTGGGTTGGATAATGGATGGATGGATGAATATTTTTGACATTTGATCGTTCACCAGTTGTCCTAGCCCTCTAAGAGCCACTCCCAGATGATTAAAAATAACACATTTCAAACAATAGCATTTGGGGCATCATTTAAGACTCTTTCAAGATCAATTATTACAAATGTGATGTTATTTTTGATGTTTGATCCTTTACTAGGGATCTGGTCATCTATGGACTTGTATCATAATTGAGAATCTTTCAACTTTAAATGTTTAAATTAAGCACATATTTTAATATTTCAAATATCTGCCACAGCTATTTATATTCATTATGTACTTCTACCTCATCAAGTAAATCATTACATTTTAAATGAACACCCTGAATTAGGGTGGCTTATGTTAATTCAGACTTTTCATATTTTTTCTTTTTTTGTTTTTTGAATGGTTTTGAAATATACTATTGTATTTGCTATGTTAATCTTATTTGTTTGATTAAATTGTATTCTGCTGTAATATTTTGTTTTCAAATAAGTTAAACTATAAAGAAAAATTTCAGTCAGAGATGGAAGAGGTTAGAAATAATTAAGAATTTGGATGTCAAAATGACCAAGTCAATCAGAAGAACCGCAGAACTGCACATACTTCCATATCAGGTTAAATACCAAGACCACCAGACCAAATTCTGCTATGTCACCCACAGACCACATGGTAATGTCAACCACAGTGCATTCAAATCAGTTCAATTCATTCATTTGTGTATAGCACTTTTCACTGGGTGGAAGCATAGAGTGTTGTGATAAGGTTACAGACAGATACAAAAACAAACTTTCAAAACATCATTTGATATTATAACTTGGCAGATCACCATCAGATAAAAGAGGAAAGATATATATCTATATTGTGAGCTGCGAAGCTAATCGTACCCCCAAAAAGACACAGACGCCCCTGGGAAAAACCCTAAGAAACCCCTAGGAAACATAAACAGACTACCTTCACATTTCTCCTTTCCCTTCTGGCCGGCTCTGTCGCGTAATCTGCCTCCCGCGCGGTACTCCGCCTTGTCAAAAAGCCTGTACGGGCTTCTCTCAGTTGCTTAAAACTGATTTCTTGCTTCTCCTTACCCCTCTCCCAGACATTCTCTCCTCCTGGGGAAACTGTCATCTCTGAATTGTCATGGAGGAGCACGTTTAAACTTTTGAAGAGAGACAAATGTTTGTTTGCAGTGTTTTGAATAAAGTTCCTTTCTTTTCTACAACCTCCTGTGTCTCTGTGCAAATCTGTGACCCAAGCGTGACAATATACAAACATAAACAAATAAATAAATATATATATACAGTATATAATATACCAGTAACGGCGTACCGCACAAATACGTGTGCAGTGAATACACTTGACGTGAGCATTCATAGTTTTCATCCTCTTTCTCTGTATGCTTTTCATTCGTTTGCTCAGAGGATGATGCGCTTGCTGCTTCTTGACCAGCTCTTCTTTTCTCCACCCTAGCAGCCCGCTGCTTGTCTTCTTTCGTTGTCATCTTTTCGCGTTAAAACTGATTAAGTTAGTTTTTGTGTTGTTGCAATTACTTAGTACGTTTTTCTTAATTTTTCACTTAAGCTGGCACTTAAGTGTTCAATCTATCTCAGGAATGATTTAAGATATGAAGAGGTAGGGGAAGTGACCGCGAAGGTGGTAGGAAATGAGAACGATGCACTTACGCATGTGCCACACGGCTGTCTTTTTGCACGCTGCCGAGAGTTAATTCTACAATAAAATAAAATAAAAATAAAAAGAGTAATAAAAATCATCACCCCGAAAGCGGGTAGTAGACATCACGTAGTATACTGTATGTATACCAAAATTTCAGGTCAATAGGTGAAACGGTTTGCGAGCTACAGGTGATTTAAAATCCTGGACAGACAAATGAACAGCCACGGTAGCGTATTTTTATAGATTATATATATATATATATATATATATATATATATATATATATATATATATATATAATATATATATATATACAGTTAGGTCCATAAATATTTGGACAGAGACAACTTTTTTCAAATTTTGGTTCTGTACATTACCACAATGAATTTTAAATGAAACAACTCAGATGTAGTTGAAGTGCAGACTTTCAGCTTTAATTCAGTGGGATGAACAAAACGATTGCATAAAAATCTGAGGCAACTAAAGCATTTTTTCAACACAATCCCTTCATTTCAGGGGCTCAAAAGTAATTGGACAAATTAAATAACTGGAAATAAAATGTTCATTTCAAATACTTGGTTGAAAACCCTTTGCTGGCAATGACAGCCAGAAGTCTTGAACTCATGGACATCACCAGATGCTGGGTTTCCTCCTTTTTAATTCTCTGCCAGGCCTTTACTGTAGCGGCTTTCAGTTGCTGTTTGTTTGTGGGCCTTTCTGTCTGAAGTTTAGTCTTCAACAATTAAATGCATGCTCAATTGCGTTAAGATCAGGTGACTGACTTGGCCATTCAAGAATTTTCCACTTCTTTGCTTTAATAAACTCTTGGGTTGCTTTGGCTGTATGTTTTGGGTCATTGTCCATCTGTATCATGAAAAGCCACCCAATCAATTTGACTGCATTTAGCTGGATTTGAGCAGACAGTATGTCTCTGAACACCTCAAAATTCATTCGGCTGTTTCTGTCCTGTGTCACATCATCAATAAACACTAGTGTCCCAGTGCCACTGGCAGTCATGCACCCCCAAGCCATCACACTGCCTCCACCATGTTTTACAGATGATGTGGTATGCTTTGGATAATGAGCTGTTCCACACGCCTTCCCCATACTTTTTTCTTGCCATCATTCTGGGTAGAGGTTGATCTTGGTTTCATCTGTCCAAAGAATGTTTTTCAGAACTGTGCTGGCTTTTTTAGATGTTGTTTAGCAAAGTCCAATCTAGCTTTTCTATTCTTGAGGCTTATGAGTGGCTTGCACCTTGCAGTGCACCCTCTGTATTTACTTTCATGCAGTCTTCACTTTATGGTAGACTTGGATATCAATATGCCTACCCCCTGGAGAGTGTTGTTCACTTGGTTGGCTGTTGTGAAGGGGTTTTTCTTCACCATGGAAATGATTCTGAGATCATCCACCACTGTTGTCTTCCATGGATGTCCAGGTCTTTTGCGTTGCTGAGTTCACCAGTGCTTGCTTTCTTTCTCAGGATGTACCAAACTGTAGATTTTGCCACTCGTAATATTGTAGCAATTTCTCGGATGGGTTTTTTCTGTTTTCGCAGCTTAAGGATGGCTTCTTTCACCTGCATGGAGAGCTCCTTTGACCGCATGTTGTCTGTTTGCAGCAAAATCTTCCACATGCAAGCACCACACCTCAAATCAACTCCAGGCCTTTTATCTGCTTAATTGATAATGACATAACGACGGACTTGCCCACACCTGCCCATGAAATAGCCTTTGAGTCAATTGTCCAATTACTTTTGAGCCCCTGAAATAAAGGGATTGTGTTAAAAAAATGCTTTAGTTGCCTCACATTTTAATGCAATCGTTTTGTTCACCCCACTGAATTAAAGCTGAAAGTCTGCACTTCAACTGCATCTAAGTTGTTTCATTTAAAATTCATTGTGGTAATGTACAGAACCAAAATTAGAAAAAAGTTGTCTCTCTCCAAATATTTATGGACCTAACTGTATATTTGTAAAAACATCTAGTAAGCAGCTAGTAAACACCCATCTTGCAGTAAATCAAATCTGAAAGCTAAACATATGCATATTTCTCCTTTCATAATTCAATTCATCCATTTTTTGAGCCCTTTGTTTCATTGCTGAGTATTAGTGTGACAGATTATATCAGCAATGTTGAAAACAAGGCAGGAAACAATTCTCAGGGAAAAATCATGTACACATCAATATTTTAAATCACTTTTTTAGGATGTTGATGGAAACTGGGATACATAGGAAAGAACTACATGAATGTTAGTAATCTAGTGAATAGCCTGACAGGTGAACCGAGATTGCCAAAATGTGTGGCCACAGTGAATACCCTTGGGGAGAACATCACTCCTTTACTAATGCAAGGGTTTTAAATATATGTAAGAGAGTTGCTCTTTAATGACACCAACTATATGCAAAACTCTCTTTCTCATATGATAATTTCATGAAAATGTACTAAGAACACTGTGTTTGTGGGGAAGTTATACATTTTTTCAGGATCTAAACACATTTATTTTCGAAGTTTGAATTTTCTGCACAGCTGGTGACACTTTAATGACCTGATAAAAGTGAACAAGTTTGTGTTGTATTGGAATGTGCTTTATGATGGACTGCTGTCTCATCACTGGTCAAGTCTTGTCTTGTGCCCATGGCTGCCAGGGTACACTTTGGCAGCCTTGAACTGGTATAAGCCGGTTCAGCAACTTAATGAATGCATAGACTGATTCTGTGGTGAAATTGAGTATTATGGTGGAATGTTTATCTGAAGTTCTCAACCATTTCATTCAGGGTTTCCATTTAGAAATGTATTTATAAAAAGAATAGTTTTGTCTGTTTGAAAATTAGAACTCATTCATTGACTACAACTGCCTTGTAGCATTGTCAGGACACTATAAATAGCTATTTCCCTTTACTTTTATATAAATATTTGCTTAAATCAATCACTGTTAGAATGCTCTTTTTTGAGTAGGAGGTTGTATCAAAGCTTTGCTAGATTCTTATGTTATCGGATGCAATGTGGAAAGAAGATTAAACTTATAATTCTACCTAAAGCTGTCTCCACTAAATCAGCCATTGCACTGGGGATTAAATTGATATTAAATTGATCACACTGCCATCTCCTCAACAGCTAATCAAATTGATGCAATAATCATTTTTGCAGCAACTGTTTAGAAGTGAAGCAGTTCACAATATCATTTCAAAATATGACTGGTAATGATAGCATCTATTAAAAGTAAAAGAATCTCAAATGTCATATTAAACAATAAATCACTTTAACTGATCATTCTTCTAATCCCAGCATGTATCAGCTTTAATCGCTTTATAAACAGCAAATTACTCTTCATTGTCAAAATATGAAGACTGCAACTTTAAAATATGTTTTATTTCTCCCACCACCACAATTTAATTCTGGTTTGCCCAGTCTCATTTATAGATGCTAAGAAACAATTGTATATTCTAGATGACAAATTGGACAGTAACTGATAAGTCACTATTTATTTATTTACACAGCTTATAAATTATCCTAGACAGTTCCATATAGTTTACATTAATATAATTTAAATTGCCTTTGTATACACATATAATTAATTGTTTAAAAAGTATTAACTTTAAAAAAAAAAAGCTCAACCATCGACTTGGTAAATTGAATATTAATAAGACTATAATAAACTAAGCTTGATGCTACCTATTTTTTAATTTCATTGGTTATGAATCTCCAGCAAAACAAAAAAAAATGTTATGAATGCAGCAGAGGTACTGTGATCAGTGCTGCTACATCATGGCTTCAGGAACTGAGATGAAATGCTGACTGATTGGACTATTGCCTGAGTGAAGACTGCACATTCTCCTCATTTTCTTGAGAGGTTTTTCTGGAAATTTGTGGTGGAGTGATATCTAGTATATAAGTTGATAAATATTTTGCATGCCTTTATTTGTAAGCTAGTCTTTAGAATGGACTTAGAATGTGAAACTTACGGCGGGTGATGGAACATGCATCAAGCTGGTTTGGCAAAGGTGACTGTCTTTGGACTTTCATGAACTATAAGCCATCCCCCCGTCATAAACAGCTTGAAGAAAGCAACTGGAATATGAGCTGAGCCTGAGCTATTCTACTGGTGAATGGCACAGCAATATGTGTTTGTCAGGAGCTACACAGGGACAATAAAGAGAGAGGCTTGCAAAAGCATGCTCTTTCTCTGCATTGTTGCATACTGACAGAAGCAGACCAGGTAATGACCTCAAGAAAGCAGGCTGCCTGGGTCTCTGTAGGTAATGAGCTGACCAGGAAGAATCAAATGCAATTATAAGTTATTTCCGACACTTGAAGCCACACATTTAGCATTATCAGTTTGTTTGGTCTTGGTTTAAAAGAAACATTCTGTTTACTTGTATGGCACCAGTTAAACTAAAATGTATTACGTCTAATACATAATTAAAGTATAGCTCTTTCTTCTGCCTGTTTTTTCACTCTAATTGCCTATACATAAAGAAGGGAAAGAGGGGAGGAAGTGCTGAACTAAAGCAGTATACCTGACCACAGAGTTGTAAGGTGAATGGGATTTGAGGCATTTTGGTTACGTCAACACAGTAAAGAATATAAAACAGGAAAATTGGGTCACTGTAAGACCCTACACGAGAAAACAGTGTTCTAGCCACCTCTCCCGAGGCGTGCATGATAGATTAATCAGAGAGTCTAATTTGGCATGGTGTAGAGAGTGTGCATGTGTGCCCTGCAGTAGATTGGCTCCTATATGAAAACTTTTCAAGTTCTGATTTGCTGTGATCCCATAACAGAAGAAGGAAATTAAAAAAAAGATTGATGGATGAAATTGAATTAATGGTGTATAAAATTTTAAATAGTCAAAAAACTATACTGTCAAAATGTTAAAATAGAAATATCAGAACCAAATCCTTCTGTTCTCCTTGACAATAAACCACACTCAAACTATGGCCCACAGGTAAATGATAATGAATTCAATACACTGAACAGACCCTTTGATCTGAGAACCATGACCCCACTTAATACTTTATTAAGAACAAGTGTGTCTGACCAAGTTGCAGTATGGCCATTTGTATCAGTTTACTGAATAAATTTACTAGAAACAATATTTTTAAAGGAGTGGGGCAGCAGAAGCTTCATTCTGTTTTCATTTCTATGTAAAAGGATGAGTGTTGTAAAAATGTAGGATCCCTTATTTTTTAGGATGGAAATGGAATTGGCTTTTGTGAAATGTATACTTCAAAAAACATATATAGCCATTCCTCAGTATCCTAGGGGGATTGGTTCCAGGACGCCCCACATATATCAAAATACATGAATCCTCAAGTCCCCTATATGAAATGGTGCAATGTTTCCATTTAACCTACACACATCTTCTTGTATACTTTAAATCATTTCTAGATTACTTAAAAATAGCACTAGCAGCTCTAAGTCTAACACGGATTTCAGCTTCTTTCAGCTTTATTGGTGCGAATGCTCAATTTGTTCTTACTTACCTTATACAGCCCACTCTGGCAATCAACATGCCACTTTTCAAAAGATCTCAGATTTTTATTTTCTCATTGAGAGATAGCACTTTACGCTCACTCATAAGGCTCATTTATACTCAGGTGCATGCAGCTGCAGATGTGGTTGCGCAACAGAGGATGCACACCCTGGTTAGTTTATAGTTCAAGTGTTTGGTGCACTGCACTACATGGTTACAGAATCCCCTGGTTTTTCCACTGAGGTTTTTTTATTGACTTTGCATATTGATCTTTCATATATTCCAATTTCTGCCTGCACAAACGTTTATCTTTGCCTAGGGTCGTGGCGATTTTTTGCATTAATCTGTGAACATTTGGCTATAATTGTGTGCTTTTAAAGTTGGACTGTGTGGGCGTGGGTAGCGACACCTCACATAGCTGTACCTACAATGAGCACATGTTTTCTTGTCTAAATAATTTGCAGTCGATGAACATAGTTGTGTACAGGGGCAGGGGCATGTGGTCACAAGATTCTGGAGGCACGCAGTTGCTGTCGCAAGGACCCATGTGCCAGGACTGATGACCAAATTTACCCTTGAGGTAAGTTAAAACAGATCTTTAGCCTTTAAGCTTGCTCTGATTTTCCCTGTTCTGTGCAAACACCCCCCATTGCTACTACCTATTGGATGATTTAGTAAGGTCCTCAGACTGGCCCTGCCAAAATTGCCCACCAACTCTGGAGGATGTAAAAATTATAAAAAGGTTTATGCAGGGGAAACAGTGGGGGCAAGAGTGGAGGGCTGGCATGATTCTGCTCAGCCTTGTCTCCCCCTGAGCTAGCGTCCTACATAGTATACCTTGTCGCAGTTGGCTTGGGGGTCGACCCGGCTGGGACACCCCGGAGGACCGGAAAAGGGCTTACACCCTCCTCAGACCACGTGGGGGCGACCGCCCTAGTTCCTTTGGGGGCTACGGGTACAGAGCTGTGAAGCTCAACCCTGTAGGTGCCCGTGGTCACCACCAGGGGGTGCCCCAATGCCTTGGAAGCCCTGGACCTCAGCACTTCCGCCACACCCGAAAGTGCTGGGGGGAAGAAGAGCAGGGTCACCCGGAGTGCTTCCGGGGATGCAGCCGGCACTTCCGCCACACTGGGGCATGTCGGTGGAACATTGCCTAGAAACACCTGGAGCACATCCGGGTGATTATAAAAGGGGCCGTCTCCCTTCATAGGTTGACTTGAGTCGGGTGGAAGAGGACGAGATCTGTGGAGGAGGCAAGGAGGCGGCCTGAAGATGAGTGCAAACGCATTCGGAAGGTTGGCCTGGGACTTGTGTGAGGACCTTGGGTTTGAGTTGCTCTTGTAGTATGAGCATCACAATACTAATGAATAATAAACCGGTGTGTTGGGTGACCATGAACGTGTCCCTGGCCTGTCTGTGTCCGGGAGCCGGCTTCCACAACCTACATATTACTTCATTCCGAATGGAGATAAGCATAGTGCGTGGTGTGTGGAAAATGTCAAAGTTTTGGCCTTTTGGAACCTTTTATGGATTTTTATCTTCAAGATATTATCAATTCATTGTGGATGTGAATCTATGGATTGTGTACACCCCCCAGATCACAGTGTACTGTGCATATCTATTTCAGTAATGCGTGCATCTTAAAAAAGTAGTAGAACTCATAATACCTAAACCAAAGATATATCATACATAAAGTTTTCACATATGTATATAACATCATAAACTAGGCCACTTTGACTTCTCAACCATGGCAATATATTAAGGAGACAAAATCCTAGCTGTTTTAAACAGAGCCCTATACTCGTGGAAAGCCAAAAAAAACCCAGCTAAATGCAATTTCACCTTGTTTTGTAGTGTTATCAGATCATCTTGACATGCACCTTACACAAAAGGTACCAACTAACCTCTTAGGTTCTTTTCCTAATATGGTATAGGAAAAAATGCTAAAACCAGCTATACAAACTGTTAACTGTAACCTCTTACCTGTCTCACTGTCTGCAGTGTAACACACCTATTCAACCCAATGAACCTTTATCAGGAGGCAGCCTTGCTGTCTGGGGAAGTATTTACTTTGCAGTTACATTTACATCTATTTTCCTCAGCAGACATTTTTATCCAAAACAACCTACAAAGGAAGTGGGCATAATCAAGCAAAAATCAGTCTGGGGGGACTATTTGAGAACAAGTATTACAGAAAAGGGTTTCAAAATTGATCACGCCGTGGAGAGCTTGAAACACAATACAAGCTAGATACAATTCATAGGTTACAAAAAGCTAACAGCTAATATCAGTTAGATAAGAAATCACCACACAAGATAATTTTCTTAAATACATTGAGGGAATCAGAATTTGAAGAGGAGTAGGCAGCTTGTTCCACTAGCTAGGAACGACATGAGTGCTTCAGAAGGAGCAAAAGACCTCAAAATTGTCTCCATATACTGTATGAAGGTGTGGAACCATTAACTACTCTGTAGGGGCAAGCATCAAAGATTTGAACTTAATACATGGTGCGTAAAAGAAGCTAAGAGGCTGATCTGAAAAGATAAGTGACATGTGCTTGCCAGGGCTGGTTGAACACCAGATATGGTCGCTTCATTTTGAATCATCTGCAGCAATGTGGTGTCACATGCCAGTAATCCTGCCAGCAGAGAGCTGCAGTAGTCCTAGATGTGACAAGACTAAGCCTGAACCAGGAGTTGTGCTGTATGCTCTGCCTTTACTGTCATCCTGTTTTACTGGGAACAGAGGGCTTCTCAAAGGCGTCCCTTGAACCATTAAGGGGACTGCAGTTAGACAAGAAATGATCAATCATAACTTCTCAGCCCACTAGTAGTAAGTGAGCAGAGACATTGATTTAAGCTTTCACTTAAAAATTATACTTACATAAATCAAAATTAATATCACCAAATATGAATAATACAAAGAATTATACAACCTGTGTTATGTCTCCTGGTGGTCTAGTTCCTTAGTTATAAATTATATATCCTTAGTCGAAAATGAAAAGAGAGATTATTTTTGCTGGATAGAGAGGAGAACTTTTCTCAAAGCGTCCCAGGAGCTAAGAGAGAGCTTCATTTAAGTGTTTCAATGATAGAAAGACTCCTTGTAACTGTCCATTTCTGTTATTGAGCTGAGCTTTTTACAAAAATCTCAGAAAAACAGCAGCTGAACGAAAACCTCCATGAAAGACTCAATTTCTGCAACCTAAATTTTTTGAAACATGTCTAATCAGAGGCACTCTCTCTCCACTTCTCTCCCCAAAATAAGCACCCATGTTTCCTTGTTTTCATACTCATTAGCAGAGAACACAACAACACTTTTCACGTTCTCAAAAAACAGGAATGTTACTAAATCATTATTACAACCTCAAGGTTATTTTTCCATGGGAATCTAAAGCTGCACTTACTAACTAAGCCAAGTATTCTGAATCTTGCTTTGCCTTTCAGCTTTCCTAGAATGCACTGCAACAAGACTTTCAGGCTTAGGCCTATAACCTGAGATTAGTGATGAGCAAATCCTGTGAAGTTTCCATTGCCGTAACTTTAACAAAATCATGGAAACATTTGGGAACTCCACTGAACTCTGTGAAATGCATTGAAGTCAGTAGGGGAAGGAGAACAAGACTAGTTTTGTGTGGCTTATAATGGGTGTCATTTTTTTTTTTCCATTTTCCTTAATCACTGCAGCATCGTGCCTCAAACAACAAAAGACGCAGATGGAACAAATAACCTCATACAAAACTCAACAAATGGCCACAAACTAGCAATAAGCCAAAAAAATGTTATATATCATTACTCTCATAGAGTTTGTTGTGGAAAAAACTTTCTATCTTTAAAGAAGGCAGTCATGGATCCCAGATGAGAGTACAGAACATTTCTTTATTTGCACAGAGTTATGCACAAATATCTCAGTCCATGGAAATTAAACAATTACATTAATCTTTTATACTTTTCTATTACCATTACCTCATCTAATACATCCACATCATCTGACTCCCTAATATGCTTTATCACCTTATCCAATCAACTAAAGCCACAAGTAATTTCTACCTCATGTTGATTCTCCCATTATTCTGAATAATGCTTTGTTAACAGGGTTGTTTGTGGATCATTCTATTGATCTAATCACCACTTCATAGGTAGGTGGTTGGGATTTCCTATTTAGATATCACAGCTACAGTTCAGAAGAATTATAAAAAAACAAAACAAGACATACTGAGATTAATAAAGGATCACCCCCCCCCATGTCAATATTTTGTTGAACCACCTTTTGCTTTAATGACAGCATTGAAATCTGTTGGGATACTTCTCTATCAGCTTTGCACATCTAGATTGAGCAATATTTGCCCACTCTTCTTTACAGAACTGTTCCAGTTCGGTCAGATTGGAATGGTTAGCGTTGGTGGACTGTTATGTTCAAATCTTTCCACATATTTTCAATGGGATTTAGGTCTGGGCTCTGACTGGGCCACATGAGGACATTCACTTTTTTCTCCTTCAGCCACTGTGTGGTCAATTTTGCTGATTTGGTTGAGGTTTTCCTCAAGAATTTGATGGACCCTAACAACAGCCCCAGGCTCTGCATCAGAAAACACCCCCCAACAGGATGCTGCCACCTCCATGCTTTACTGTAGGTATGGTGTGTTGTGGACGGTGAGCTGCATTGGATTTCCGCCAGGTGTACCGTTTGTTATTAAGTACAAATAGTTCGATTTTGGTCTCATCTGACCCTGAGACCTTTTTCCATTTGGCATCAGAATCTTCAAGGTGCATTCTGGCAACGCTCAAACGAGCCTTAATGTGGCCTTTTTTGAGAAGTGGCTTTTTCCTTGTCACCCTCCCAAACAAGCCACAATTGTGGAGTGCTTGTGAAATTGTTGTCACATGCACACAATGACCACTTTGCCATAAAATTCTGTTACTCCTTTAAAGCGGCCATTGGCCTCTTTGAAGGTAGCCTCTCTTACCAGTTTCCTCCTTGCTCTTCCATCCATCCATATATATATATATATATATATATATATATATATATATATATATATATATATATATATATATATATATATTGTGGAAGATGACCCAGACATAGACAGGTGGACATGTTAAACTCACCCACGTTTATTGTGACAATCCATATTTACAAGTGCAACGCAGCCCAAAAGTCCAAACAAGTCCAGGCCCTCAACACAAATGCCTTTCCTTCTTCAGGCCGCCTAATTGCCTCCTCCTAGACCTCAACCTTCTTCCACCCAACTCAAGCCCCTGAATGGAGGGAGGCGGCCCCCACCCAGATGTGCTCCAGGTGCATCCCGACAATCTTCCACCGGCACTCCGCAGTGTGGCGGAAGTGCCGGCTGTGCACCTGGAAACACTCCGGGAGACCCCAATCCTCTTCCCCCCAGCACTTCCGGGTGTGGCGGAAGTGCTGAGGTCCAGGGCTCCCAAGGCATTGGGGCGCCCCCTGGCGGTGACCACTGGCCCCTACAGGGCTGAGCTTCAAAGCTTTGTATCCGTGGTCCCCTTAGCCGCCAGGGCGGTCGCCCCCAAGTGGTCTGGGGGAGGCATAAGCACTCCTCCGGTCCTCCGTGGCGTCCTGGCCGGCTTGCCCCCCCAGCCACCTGTGACACTGCCCCACCGCCAGTGAAGACCCGTCGGGCAGAGCGGCTCATCCGGCGAGGGCAGCTCATCCCCAAAGTGGGTCCTACTCCTGAAGCCCCAGGGTCCAGTCCTGTTAAACAAAGAACAGAAACAGGGGCAGAGACACTGCCTAGACACCACCACCTGGTGTCCTGTCGTGCCTTGCACAGGCAGCGCTCCCCCCTCCTACTGGCACCCTGGGACCTACTCCTTCGGCACCCCCTCCGAGGTTTCCGTGCCCCTTTGGTTGGAGCTACTTGTACCTCCACAGCCTCCACCTGCTGTGACAATTATATATATATATATATATATATATATATATATATATATATATATATATATATATATATATATATATATATATGTTGTGGAGGTTGGCCCGGACACAGACAGGCAGACACCCCCGGGAGGACTGGACTGGAAGAGGGCTTACACCTTCCCCAGACCACGTAGGAGTGACCACCCTGGCAGCTATGGGGACCACGGGTACAGAGCTTGGAACCATCTGGGTGTCTATAAAAGGGGCCGCCTCCCTCCATTCAGGGGCTTGCGTCAGGTGGAAGAAGGACAAGGTCTTGGAGGAGGCAAGGAGGCGGCCTGAAGAAGGAAAAGCATTTGTGTAGTGGCCAGGACTTTTGGGGACTTTGGGGTTGTTGTGCACTTTACTGTAAATATGGAGCACTTGAATAAACATGTTGTGGGTGAGTTGAATGTGTCCGCCTGTCTGTGTCCGGGTCATCTTCCACAAAGTATATAAAGGTATATACCAAAAGAGGCTAAACCATTTTACTGTTAATAAACCTAAAAACATCCATCCATCCATTATCCAACCCGCTATATCCTAACTACAGGGTCATGGGGGTCTGCTTGAGCTAATCCCAGCCAACACAGGGCGCAAGGAAGGAAACAAACCCCGGGCAGGGCGCCAGCCCACCGCAGACCTAAAAACATGTTTTGTTTCAATTTTATTCAGATGTTTGTGGATTCTATACTTCATTCATTGTTAGGTGTAAAACCAAAAGGAAAAAAAAACATAATCAATATCACAACTGCATTGCTAATGAGCCACACAGATGCACAATTGCCTCTTAATGAACTTGTGATGAAATAAAACTTTCATTACTATTATACAGTTTTCCTTTAATCTATTCTAAATAGTGGAAAGATCTATATTTATAGACATTTTTATAAGTAAATAATGCTGAAGATTTAAAATCACTTTAAATCCAATTATAATCAGCCAAGGTACCTATTGCCTGTCTTCACCATCCAGTGTCCTAATCTGAGTCTTCAAGGTAGCTATTTTAATCAGGTCACTAGGATCAGCATTTGGCCATAAAATATTATTTTCTCTGTGGTTACTTTTTTATGTCCTCTTTGAGTAGAAGCGCTCTAGAGAATAATAACTATATAAGTCAAAAATGGTGCAGCTGAAGTTTTCTTAACTTTGCAGCCTGTTTTAGCCTGCATAAATGAAGTGAACTGAGGTCTGTTATTATACTCCCTTTTTCACAGGTTAAATCTGTTTATCCTTTATTTGCATTAACATCTCAACATGTTTTAGAGAGATGGTCTTGTGTTCTATGACAATTATTTTAAGATGAATTATTTGTAGTAACAGGAAAACACAGTATATTGGTATATCACTTCGGAAGTATGACATCTGAAATTTACATGCTGCAATGCATATTTCAGGGATAGAACCTTGTACAACCACAATAGTGCATTCAGACAGCCAGGGAAGAAACTCACACTTAAGCTAATTCATTACATAATGCAAACAAAACTTTTTTTTTGTTTTACTTCAAAAGAGATTTTTGCTCCAAAAGCAACCTCTAAAATTAAATAGCAGCATTATCAGTCATTTCAGAGTCCAAAAACCAGAATCTCAGCCCCACTAGGTTCATACAGGGTCTTCAATAGCTTTTTCCCTTTCAGATGTCTCTTCCTAAACAATCTTTATCAGCATCTTAACTTTTCTTAATACCATATTTACATCTGTCACAGGGTGGAGTTCCATCTCTCTCTCTTTTGCTGGCTGGAGTCAAACTGGTTTGTCAACTTCCAGCTATCCTTGTTAAGTGCTGTGTCCTGTCCACATGGCCAAAATTAACTGGTCTGTTCATGGGTTGCTTTGTTCTCACAAAGTCCTCCTTTGTTCCCTGTATTTTCTGTGTGTGTTCTTCTGGGGTGTGGTTTCTGTTGGCTTCTTTTTTTCCCCTGGGAAAGATCAGAACAAACACACAAGTTTTTCCTGTGCTCCAATTTCAGACCAACCTTTTCTTATGGATTATCTGAATACAATAACTAATCTGAAAACAGTGATAGAAACATGTCTGTTGTTATTGACAAATGCACATATACATATATATTTGTAATGATAAACAATTATTCCTTTTTTGAGAGTCTATAAATTGGGTACACTATATTTATACTTCTTCAATTACGGATGGGAATGTAGTCAAATTTTGAAGTGGGTTTGAATATATTCTACAATGTGGTTTGGAAATAGAAAGTCTGAGATTTTAAAAATTCCAATACTTGCAGAATCTTTTAAACTGAGCTAATATTTACAAACCATATTAAACCAATTAAAGGTTAAAGTGTTCACAATTTTGTAACAAAACTGCTTGAAATTTCAACTTTGGATTACAGTAAGTAGTAGTGACCAACATGTTGGCACTGTTGGGAGTTCTGATGAAGTAATTAAACATACAAATGCATTTTATGACAAAAAGCAAGTGAGGAAAATGGATGGATGGTGGGACAAAAGCAGGTACATTTTTAGGTATATTTGAGTCTTTCATGTTAAGTGTGAAACATACATACATACTTACTGCGCATGCATACATTGTTAAACTGGCTTAATCCAGTTAGAAGTTACTTTGGTTGGAGCACAAGGGCAGAGCAAGGAAATAGCCATGAACATATGAAAGTATTCAATGAATCATGTTACTTTTGTGTCCTGTGACACTAAATCCAAGAAAATAAGAGAAATGAGAATTATAATGCTGTAAAAACAGTGTTAAAGATACTGAAATAAGTTGAAAAAATTGGGTGTAAAGGATTAAAAGTATGTATTTTTAGATTAGATTAGATTAGATAAACTTTATTAATCCTATGGGGAAATTCATATCCATACAGTAGCAGAAACATAAGCAAGGATACAGAATCACAGGGCAGATAATACAGCCAATAAATCAATCAATGAAATGAATAATTAAAAATAAACTTAACGAATAAATCGGGGGTGGGGGGGGGGGGGTTATGTTGTTGGTGAAAGCATTGAATTGCCTGATAGCAGTAAGACCCCCAGAGGCACTACTTAACCTGTGGCTAAAAGAACTATTTTTCATATAGTTTAGTTGGTAATGATCCATATTACTAACCGAGAATGCTAAACCGGATGATGGACGCAGGCACATCCGGCCATGGGCCGTAGCTGCAAAAAGACGTACTGCGCCGGCGCAACAAACAGTCCGCGAGAGTCGGCTGAGGACCCGAGAAAGGCGGACAAAAGAGGGCGAGAGAGGCGGATGAGGGTCCGCGAGAGACGCAGGCGCAAAAAAGAGTCCGACAAGAGCACAGAAAACAGGAGTGAGCACATACAGAAAGGAGTCACAAAAATGAGGCTCAACAAGCACCAAAATAAGGAAAAAAAAACATTAAAGAGCACTCAAACGAGGGGGAAAGCACGAAACACATTGCACACGAAACTAAACACACCAAAAAAAAAGAACAGACGAGCGCACAATAGCAAGGCACGACCATACCCCCGCCACCCTACAGGCACGGGATGGGACACACACCAAGAGGGGGATTCAACAAGCCCATGGAAGACCAAAAAAAAGAACACAAAACCACCCCACAGACCCTACAAGCAAGGGACGGGACACACAAAGAGGGGGAGAGAGGCGGATGAGGGGCCGCGAGAGACGCAGGCGCAAAAAGAGTCCGACAAGAGCACAGAAAACAGGAGTGAGCACATACAGAAAGGAGTCACCAAAAATGAGGCTCAACAAGCACCAAAATAAGGAAAAGGCACATAAAAGAGTACTCAAACGAGGGGGAAAGCACGAAACACATTGCACACGAAACTAAACACACCAAAAAAAAAAAGAACAGACGAGCGCCCAATAGCAAGGCACGACCATACCCCCCCCACCCTACAGGCACGGGACGGGACGGGACGGGACACACACCAAGAGGGGGATTCAACAAGCCCATGGAAGACCAAAAAAGAAGAACACAAAACCACCCCACAGACCCTACAAGCAAGGGACGGGACACACACAAAGAGGAGGATTCAAACAAGACACAGGAACACAAAAGAAACAAAACGCTCGCGCAACAACGACCCCCCCCCACACACCCACAAGAAAAAAATGTCTCGACTCCAAAAACGTAAAGCTCAACTAAAGCTTCTAACTAACGATGTACCTAAAAGTAAAAACTTTATGAACTGCATTAGATCCTACAATAGTTCATTTGCTTTTAGTAAATATCAGGCCACCAAAAGGCAATGGCCCATACTGCTTTCGCATATGTGCACAAATACTGCATCGCATTGGAACAGTGCACCCTGAAACAAATCAACAACGCAAATATGCACAAATCTACATCCTAGATCCACATGACGCAATCTATCAATCAAAGTGTTGCATCGCAACAAGCACGGATTCAAAACGAAACACCTCCCGTCTCAGACATACGTTAATGGCAGCGAAGACTACAACGGGCTTCTCACACAGCACAGGCAAATCGATTACAGCTCCAAAACAACACGTCCCAAATACTACACATGCAACAACGCGCCTCTCAAACGGGCACAAGGAAAACATACACCAGGAAAATTCATTCGGATTAATGAATGTCATTTGCAATCATTGTCATTCAGTTCACTTCCCTGAAGAAACAACTGGCAATACAAGTTATACATTTACACGTTGTTGTCAAAAGGGTCAAATTAGACTGCCTTCTTTACATTCATATACTGAATATCTACAGAAGCTTATAACTGACGATGTACCTGAAAGTTAAATCTTTATCAACTGCATTAGATCCTACAAATCGGTATCCACTATGAACATTAACGGTGGCACTGCACGTGACATCCGTCTTGAAAAAATGTTGTTTATTGATGAATGTTCAATGACATGAAGTCACTTACTCAACACCATTCATAAACTTCTACAAACGTTTATGAATAATAATATTCAATTTGGAGGAAAGGTACTTTTATGAGGAGGAGATTTTAGACAGTGATTAGCTATTCTTCCAGATGCCATGCACTCAGCTATTGTTCAGTGCACCTTAAAATACGCAGACAATTGGCATTACTTTCAAAAGATACAGTTAGTAAAAAAGATACGATGTCCAGAACCAGATCATAACAATTACTTATTACAACTGAGAGATGGTACACTCACCAATACAGATGGACTTCAGCCACATATTATTACAATTCCTCAAGCCTTTATCTGCGACGACTTAGTTACAGAGACATTTGGAACAGCAATCTCATTAGACCAAATGCCCCTTTTAACACAACGCACTATATTATGTCCAAAAAATATTAATGTGGAAAACATAAATACCCAAGTCATTCCATTACTTCCTGGAGAGACACAACTCTTTCTAAGCTCTGACAAACTTGACTCTGATCACAACAATAACCATCTTAAATGACCTTACAAGTTATGAGCTGGAATTACCTTTTACACTTAAACGGCGTGTACAAAGAAATTTTCAAATAAACCTTTACACTGTGCCACACACTTTATTGTTTGATTTCTATTTGCATCATCTACACCGTCACACTATTCTATCTCATTCATACATCACGCTCTTTGTCATTCCCAACACCAGGGGTTGGCGAGCGAAGCCCACCCCACAGACCCTACAAGCAACGGACAGGACACACACAAAGAGGGGGATTCAAACAAGACACAGGAACACAAAAAAAAAGAAGACGCTCGCGCAACAACAATCCTCACCCCCCCCCCCCCCACACACACACACATCCATAAGAAGTGACACCCAAAGCCACATATTCTAAAGTGAACGTCAACACCTTCACACTAGACAGCATAGGTGTCAGCATAGGTGGATCTCCTTACAATAAAGCACTATTAACCGTTCAACTGCAGAAAAGGAAACATATTAACAGTGACTGCGATCCTCCGGAGTGGCAGCAAATCTGTTAATAAATGGTCGTACATGTCACTCAATATTCAAAATACCGGTCCCAATCACAGAGACATCAGTATCCACTATGAACATTCACAGTAGCAATGCCCGAGACATCCGTCTTGCAAAACTGATAATTATTGATGAATGTACAATGGCATCCAGTCACTTACTCAACACCATTGATAAACTTCTACAAACGTTGATGAATAATAATATTCCCTTTGGAGGAAAAGTTCTTTTATTAGGAGGAGATTTTAGACAATGCTTAGCTATTGTTCCACATGCCATGCGCTCAGCTATTGTTCAGTCCACCTTAAAATACGCAGACAATTGGCATTGCTTTAAAACAATACAGTTGGTACAAAACATGCGATGTCCAGATCCAGAATATAACAGTTGGCTGATACAACTGGGAAATGGTACACTCACAAATACAGATGGACTTCACCCAGATATTATTTCCATTCCACAATCCTTTATCTCAGACGACTTAGTAAAAGAGATATTTGGAACAGCAATCACATTAGACCAAATACCCCTGTTAACACAACGCACTATATTATGTCCAAAAAATATTAATAACCAAGTCATTTCATTACTTCCTGGAGAGACACAGATCTTTCTAAGCTCAGACAAAGTTGACTCTGATGACGACAATGAACATATAAATTTCCCCTTAGAATATTTGAACACTATTAACCCTGCCGGATTACCACAACACGACCTTGCCCTTAAAAACGGAACAATAATCATGCTATTAAGAAACCTTAACACAAAACAGGGTTTATGCAATGGCACACGGTTAGTCGTCAACACCATGACACGCAATGTTATTCAAGCAACAGTTCTTACAGGATCACATGCTAACAATACTGTTCTCATTCCTAGAATTGACCTTACAAGTTCTGAGCTAGAATTACCTTTTACATTGAAACGCCGACAGTTCCCCATTAAACCTGCATTTGCCATGACCATCAACAAATCACAAGGACAAACCATGGACAAGGTTGGCATCTACCTCTCTGAACCCGTTTTTGGACATGGACAACTTTATGTTGCCTTCTCACATGTTCGCCGTTCATCTGACGTTAAAGTTAAAATTATAAATAATCCATGCCAAGGAAGACTCATTCAAGGACAAGACACCATCTTTACTACTAATGTTGTATACAAAGAAATATTCCAATAAAACATTAATATATGACAAACACTCTATTTGTTATTTCTATGGGCATCATCCAAAGCTGCACACTATTCTATATCTAATTCATACATCTGACTCTTTCTCATGTCCCAACGCCAGGGGTTGGCGAGCGAAGCGAGCAGGGGGCGGAGCCCCCTAGTACCAGATAAGAGACAAAAACTTTTTGAGCAGCCTTGTATTTTGTGAGATGCCTGTGTGGGCACACAGTAAAATTTCCAGAGTTAAATAATATTAAAAATGTTTATATACAGAATCACTGTCTCCTCCTTTACATTTTAATAATAGAAGGCTGTTTATAAATTGTTTTTCCTTGCAATATATTATTTTTAAATAGTATTCTTAAATCTTCATAAGTGGATAATAAGATGTACTAGATATACAGCTAATTTAAATTAACTACAAAATATTTTTTAGTTTATATTACATCTGTTGTACAATGAACATGTGGTAGTTACTGGCTATTGCAGCTCCATGAACCTTGTGTTGCTTGTTCCTCCGAAGAGAAGTCTTTCACATTTGAAATAATTTTTTCTGTGACATGTTCTGTGTGTCTGAACAAAAGCTGAATTTCATTTCCTTTCAGTATGTGTTCTTTCTCTTTTTGATTTTTTACTAGTTTCTTTTGGTTGTTTAGACTTATGGATGGGAACCTCCAATTTGTCCTGTAGTGATTTCAGCTGGGTCTGGCTTATTTCACTTGCCCAGCAAATGCCTATAACACTGGATAATGTGAGATGCACTTGCTTAAGTAATCGGTCTCATATTTGATAATTTCAGACACTACATATAATTCTGTCTCTGAATAGTAAGTCAGTAAGCTGTCTGAATTCACATTCCATTGCTTAGTTTTTTGGATCTGTTACATGTGCATTGCATGACTTGATTTTACCTTGAACTCTCATAAAAACAAATGCCTAAGGTATGTCAAGATTTTTCTAGGTGCGAAGTACTCTGAGAAAACATCTTTCAGTACATCCAAATTATCTTCATCATCATCAAATTCAAAAGTGCTCATTGCCTTTATTACTTCATCTCACGCTACATATACAAAATGGAATGCTTAACATATATATTGTTATATATGTCAGAACCTACAGAGAATGCAGTTTGTTGTGCTTTTGCGAAATGTGGCTAACTACCACCATCCCAGATGCTAACGTAGAGCGGACAGAGTTGCAAGTACATGCGGGAAGCACAAAGCTGGAGGACTCGCTCTCTATGTTAATACATGGTGGTGTAACTCTGGACATGTTAACGTCAAAGTCTCCACTTGCTGCAGGGACATCGAACTGTTGGCCGTAAGTTTGCGCCCCTATTACTTGCCCAGAGAGTTTGGACACGTCATTGTTGTTATTGTTTACATCCCTCCTCGGGCGGACGTGGAGATAGCGAGTGACATCATCCATTCTGCTGTTGCTGAGTTACAAACGCAGCACCCTGAGGCGCTTGTGGTAATCGCTGGAGATTTAAACCATGTGACGCTGGACAAAACATTATATGCCTTCTCCCAGTATGTGGACTGTAACACCCGGGGAAATAAGACTATTGACTTACTGTATGCAAACGTTAAAGACGCATACAGCGCCACCCCGCTGCCTGTGCTTGGGAAAGCAGATCATAACCTGGTTCTGCTTCGGCCTCACTACAAACCAAGAGTGAGGGTCCTACCTACAACCACACACTCATTCAGGAAGTGGTCCCCTGAGGCAGAGAAGGCTCTGAGAGAATGCTTTGGAACTACAGATTGGGATATCCTTCAGGGATCACATAGTGAGAACAGTTGTTGACTGCACTACTGACTACATCAACTTCTGTATGGACATTGTAGTTCCAGTAAGAACTGTACGCTGCTATGCTAACAACAAGCCATGGATTACAAGTGACATCAAGGGCCTTTTGAACCAGAAGAAAAGGGCTTTTAAAGGCAGTGATCAGCATGAGCTTAAGCACGTGCAGAAGGAACTTAGAGTCCAGCTCAGGGCGACGAAGGAGCAGTACAGAAGAAAGCTGGAGCAGAAGTTGCAGAATAACAGCATGAAGGAAGTGTGGGATGGGATGAAGATCATCACTGGCTGCAGCTTGAAGAGAGGTGCCACCATCGAGAGAGACATGAAGAGAGCAAACCAAATGAACAACTTCTTTAACAGGTTTGATCACCCTAACGCACTCTAACTCTCACCTCGGAGTACTGCACCCTCCACACATCCTTCTGCTGATACCAGCATAGGAGAGACATCCCCACCCACAATTACAACAGCGCAGGTGAGCAGAGAGCTGAGGAGACTTCGTGTCAGCAAAGCAGTGGGTCCAGATGGAGTATCGCCATGACTGCTGAAGGTCTGTGCGCTGGAGCTGGGGGGTCCACTACAACGCATCTTCAACCTGAGCCTGGAACAGGGGAGAGTACCAAGGCTTTGGAAAACATCTTGCATCACCCCAGTCCCAAAGGTATCACGTCCTAGTGAGCTGAATGACTCTGATGCTGAATGTTGCTCTGACGTCACATGTGATGAAGACCATGGAGAGGCTGCTGCTTCACCACCTGAGGCCACAGGTTCAACACGCCCTCGACCCTCTGCATTTTGCATATCAGGAGAAGGTGGGAGCGGAGGATGCCATCATCTATATGCTACACCGATCCCTCTCCCACTTGGACAGAGGCAGTGGTGCTGTAAGAATTATGTTTCTAGACTACTCTAGCGCCTTCAACACAATCTAACCTCTGCTCCTTAAGGACAAACTGACAGAGATGGGAGTAGATTCGTACCTGGTGGCATGGATTGTGGACTATATTAAAGACAGACCTCAGTATGTGCGTCTCGGGAAATGCACGTCTGACATTGTGGTCAGCAACACAGGAGTGCCACAGGGGACTGTACTTTCTCCGGTCCTGTTCAGCCTATATACATCGGACTTCCAATACAACTCGGAGTCCTGCCACGTGCAAAAGTTCGCTGACGACACTGCTATCGTGGGCTGCATCAGGAGTAGGCAGGAGGAGGAGTATAGGGACCTAATCAAGGACTTTGTTAAATGGTGCGACTCAAACCACCTACACCTGAACACCAGCAAAACCAAGGAGCTGGTGGTGGATTTTAGGAGGCCCAGACCCCTCATGGACCCCGTGATCATCAGAGGTGACTGTGTGCAGAGGGTGCAGACCTATAAATACAGTGCAGCTGGATGATAAATTGGACTGGACATCCAATACTGATGCTCTGTGTAAGAAAGGACAGAGCCAGTTATACTTCCTTAGAAGGCTGGCGTCCTTCAACATCTGCAATAAGATGCTGCAGATGTTCTATCAAACGGTTGTGGCGAGCGCCCTCTTCTACGCGGTGGTGTGCTGGAAGAGGCAGCATTAAGAAGAAGGACGCCTCATGCCTGGACAAACTGGTGAGGAAGGCAGGCTCTATTAATTATGGAGAATCCACTGCATCCACTAAACAGTGTCATCTCCAGACAGAGGAGCAGCTTCAGCGATCTATCTATCTATCTATCTATCTATCTATCTATCTATCTATCTATCTATCTATCTATCTATCTATCTATCTATCTATCTATCTATCTATCTATCTATCTATCTATCTATCTATCTATCTATCTATCTATCTATCTATCTATCTCAAACTTATGAATCTATGGTCTTCAGTTCTCTATTAAATTCCCTTCCAGGCATGAGGAGGTTTCATTTGCTTAATTTTTTACATTTGTATTTAATTTTCTTTCCATTCCAAAATGCTGTATTTCAAACTTTTCATACCCTATAAAATAATTAAAGTACACAAAACACCAAGAGCCACTAGAACAAAGTCTCCAAACTCTCAGTCTCTGTAAAAATAATACATAATCTCTGTCACTGTAGCAACATGTACACTACCACCTTTAAAAGACATGACACTATGTATATAGTAAAGTGTATACAGATTTATGTCAGTCAGTCAGTCATTATACAGCCCGCTATATCCTAACACAGGGTCATGGGAGTCTGCTGGAGCCAATTCTTTATGTTTGACATTATATATTATCCAGCGGTTTTAGGGCAAATTAATAGTGCAAATTAACAGAATTGTTATCTCATTTAAAAACACTTATTTGTGCAACAAGTTACTTTATTATGTAACAAACTCATATAAAAACAGATGAGATACTTATGTCAATAATCTGTATTACTCAATAAACAAACAAGCTAAATAAACTAATAGACTTTTCCACATTTTTATGTTTATGTAAATATGCACCCATTGTCTTGGGAATGACAGACAATTCCAATGCATAATAGCAGTTTTGATATTATTTTTAGATTTTTCCAGTTCTGTTTAATTCCTTATTTGCAAGAAGAAGATCACTCTGAACAACCAAAACTGATAATTAGATTTTCCATTGTTAGAAAGAACATCCACTTTGAGCAGTGCATTGTCAGGTAATTTTACCAAAACACTAAACCTGTTGTTTTTAAATATACATTTAAATTTCATATAAAAAGCTAAATGCGTCCAAAAGAACCATTTTCATAAATGATATATGAGTAAAAAAAAGAACAAGAAACAAGAACAATTTTAAGTGATTCACATGGAAAGGCTTCATCTACTGTAGCTTATAGCAAATATGTCAAGCATTTCTGAAAGATTAGTAAAATGCATTTACATTTACAAAGTCATTTTATGCTTAGTCCTTGAAACATTGCTGTCATTGCAATCTTAGCTTGCCGCTGGAAATCAGAGCATATTCAAAGATGATGAAGTAAATCAGCCTGAAACATATCAATTATATATTGAACTTTATTGTAAAATTTCCTAATGTAATGAAAAATGTTTTTCAGTTTTTTGTGTTACTGTTATCAAACTCATTTTGTAGATCTGATTTTGGGCACTGTGTTTTAATATACAGTAATATTTTGATACAAGAAACAGGAGAGAAGCTTGCAAAGTAATATTTTGTATTAATTTTTAACATGGAAAGGTCAGGCTGTGAGGTTGTACCTACTTACGGAGGTCACATCATCAATTCAAGGCCAATTACTCAATGTGACCACATTTGTAGTAATATGTTTAAATTCTCAGTTAGTATTCCAATACAATATAAGTCACTGTGATTGTACATTTCTGGGACAGTAATATATTCCAGAGAGGGATAGTTTACAATATATTCAATGTGACCAGGAATGGTTACACATAATTCTGAATTGAGTAAAGTAGATGAATGGGGAAACAGATGTTTTTGGTACTCTTTTACAACAATGCTCCCATCGAAAGATATCAGCATTACACTTTCATTTTTTGCAATTTGCTAGGCTACATCCTTTGTCTATCCAGATAGTAACCTTGTTTGAAGCTCTTTCTGCCACCAGCTCTATCTCACTAAAGTAGTTATTTATTATTTGTAGCAAAGACAGAAAATGTTATACTTCTTCATACACACATTTTCAAGCTGACCTTTCACTATGCAAAATTATATAGGGAGTGGATTCTACCCAGGTGGCACGGTGGCACAGTGGGTAGCGCTGCTGCCTCGCAGTTGGGAGATCTGGGGACCTGGGTTCGCTTCCCGGGTCCTCCCTGCGTGGAGTTTGCATGTTCTCCCCGTGTCTGCGTGGGTTTCCTCCGGGCGCTCCGGTTTCCTCCCACAGTCCAAAGACATGCAGGTTAGGTGGATTGGCGATTCTAAATTGGCCCTAGTGTGTGCTTGGTGTGTGGGTGTGTTTGTGTGTGTCCTGCGGTGGGTTGGCACCCTGCCCGGGATTGATTCCTGCCTTGTGCCCTGTGTTGGCTGGGATTGGCTCTGGCAGACCCCCGTGACCCTGTGTTCGGATTCAGCGGGTTGGAAAATGGATGGATGGATGGATTCTACCCATATCTGTTGTCATTGGGAATGTAACAAACAATTTCTTTTGTTAGACCACTCTAAGAAATACTCTTTTACAAATAAAATGTAAATTTTCTATCAAAACCCTAGGCCCTAGATGAAACCAGCATAGACCACCTGTAAACTCACAGTTAAAACACTCAAGCCAGAAACTAACTCAACTCATAGAGTACAGATTTTGCTTCTTAAATATTGAAAAGCCAAGCAAAAGGACACCATTTATTGGCTAACTAAAAAGATTACAATATGCAAGCTTTCGAGGCAACTCAGGCCCCTTCTTCAGGCAAGATGTAATCATGATTACATCTTGCCTGAAGAAGGGGCCTGAGTTGCCTCGAAAGCTTGCATATTGTAATCTTTTTAGTTAGCCAATAAAAGGTGTCATTTTGCTTGGCTTTTCTCTACATTCATAATGGCTAACACGGTACAACACCCTAGTACTACTTCTTAAATACTGAAATCCAGAAATTCATCACACCATTTGGGATGTTGGTGCAACAGTTAGTACGGATGTCAATGACCTGAATAGAAATTCTGACTAAGTCATTATGTATGTGACGTTGGCTCAGATTCTGCTTGACTACTGTAGTTTTCTCTAACATCCCAAATGCATGCAGCTTAGGTCTACTTTTAGTTTCTTTGATTTATTTTGCATGCCAAGTGTCATTCACTGAGTGTAGTTTCACAGCACTATAAATGTTCACAGTGTCTTAATTTTTATTCATTCAGGTGCATGTCCAGACCATAGTGTGTGTGTGTGTGTGTATATTTATGTATTTATTTATTTAAGGAGCTTCTGTAAAAAGCCAAATTTCTTCTAGGAAAAAATAAAGGTCTCTCTACCTGTTAATCTATCTATGAGTTCTGATTACATAATTCATACATATAAAATACAGTATATATTGACACTAACAGACAATAAAACAAAGCAATATATGTTCATTAACATTATCATTGAGCTATGGCTTAGGTTTGAACTTATGTTGTCTGGCAGGTCCAAATAGGCCTACGTGAGCATGTCCTGTAGTAGAATGAAGTCCCATCAATAGCTTATTCAAGATATTTCATGGATAGGCCATGGATCCTAAGTCCTAATAGACTAGGTAGGGTCAAAGAAGCGATGGCTTGAGAGCAGAGGTGACTGTTCTAAGACTGCAAGGGAAGCTCTGCCTCCTCTAAAATGTCACAAAAAATATGTATTGTTGTATTTACATTGGTTGTCTAGCATGATTTTTTTTTTCCACATATATTCTCATGACAGCACAATCCACTAAAACTCATTGAAATGCAGCTTCGCTGGACCTCAATGGGTCTTCAGAATTTGCTTTATTTTCAGTGCAGCAAAGCTAGATGTTTATTGGACAAATGGTTCAAAATGTCATTTCCAGGTAAGCTCAGCATCTCTGGGAGTAAATGGGGAAGTGGGCTGGCCAAGACGATGGGCTGCTGCCTAATGATTGAAGGAGCTGTCCACATGGCTGGACTTCTTTTTGTTTGACAGCATTTTAGCATCAGAGCATTTCAAGTTTAATCCCATGTGGATTTTTGGCAAATAAAGTCATGAAACATGCTGCTGCTTGTGGTCTGTTATTTGCTAGAGGTAAAGCCCACTATTTTCATTTGTATATATCCTACTGTAAATACAAAAATAAATATAGCGTTTTTGAGTTTGTTGCTTGTTTTAGTTTAGTAAATGTCTTTTGTTTATTGTTTCAAACTAGAGGGACTAGCCAGCCAGGTGTAAGCTGTGTGATTTCTTAGTGTTTTTTTTAAAGACATAGAGTAAGAGTTGGAAAGCTCAATGCCTCAGCTGTTCAAGCTATTGTCTTTAGTGGCAACAATTGGAGCTACATCAGTAGGTGTAGACAGGAGCTTCTAATGCTTAAAACAAGTCAAGTTATACAGCTGCAACACAGTGGGCCAAAAACTGTTTAAGCAATCTTGCTCTGCAGACCATTGAGAGGAAACTGGTCAAAACTCTGGAAAAAAACTCCCAACTGGCATGACAGGACTGCAGACCATTTTCTACAAAAGGAAGATGGGCAGAATTTACATATAAATAACATGATGCCATAACTGACTAATCATGTGGATATACCAGACACCACAATGTACCAGATTCACATGGAACTGAAAACCCAATGGAAGAAACTAGCCCAATATGACAGTGATATCTTCTTCTTGACCAAATGCAAAAAAGAAAACCTCATTCCTAAAGGCCTCTTGATACAAAATCCAACTATACACACTTACAACAGCCGTTTTGCAGAACAGCTATCCACCAGAAGCTCAGAGAGGCTACAAAACCATCTAATAAAAATTTGCTACAGCCTCAAAAAGAATATCCAAGAAGAGGTCTACAACTTTAATCTTATGATGTAGACCTAAAATGTGCTTCCCCTGTTTGAAAGACCACCAGCTGCCAATGCTAGAGAATTGTAATCTGTATTGCCACAGAAGCTGTTTAAAATGCATAAAGTCAGGATTCAAACAGATTTTACATGTATATGGAATAATTTTACATTGAAATCAGATTTTGATATCTAATATCCAGAAATGCTGTACAGTGATCCCTCGCTATATCGCGCTTCACCTTTCACGGCTTCACTCCATCACGGATTTTATATGTAAGCATATTTAAATATATATCGCGGATTTTTTGCTGGTTCGCGGATTTCTGCAGACAATGGGTCTTTTAATTTCTGGTACATGCTTCCTCAGTTGGTTTGCCCAGTTGATTTCATACAAGGGACGCTATTGGCAGATGGCTGAGAAGTTAGATTGCTTACTTTTCTCTATCTCTCTCTTGCGCAGACTTTCTCTGATCCTGACATATGGGGATTGAGCAGGGGGGCTGTTCGCACACCTAGACGATACGGACGCTTGTCTAAAAATGCTGAAAGATTATCTTCACGTTGCTATCTTTTGTGCAGCTGCTTCCTGAAACGATATGCTGCACAGTGCTTCGCATACTTAAAAGCTCGAAGGGCACGTATTGATTTTTGACTGAAAAACAAACTCTCTCTCTCTCTCCCTGCTCCTGACGGAGGGGGTGTGAGCTGCCGCCTTCAACAGCTTTGTGCCGCGGTGCTTCACATACTTAAAAGCCAAACAGCCCTATTGATTTGTTTGCTAGAGATTGTTTTCTCTATCTATGTGACATTCTGTGCTCCTGACATGCACTCCTTTGAAGAGGAAGATATGTTTGCATTCTTTTAATTGTGAGACAGAACTGTCATCTCTGTCTTGTCATGGAGCACAGTTTAAACTTTTGAAAAAGAGACAAATGTTTGTTTGCAGTGTTTGAATAACGTTCCTGTGTCTCTACAACCTCCTGTGTTTCTGCGCAAATCTGTGACCCAAGCATGACAATATAAAAATAACCATATAAACATATGGTTTCTACTTCGCGGATTTTCTTATTTTGCGGGTGGCTCTGGAACGCAACCCCCGCGATGGAGGAGGGATTACTGTATTTCAAAGGTAAAATATATATTGGGGAGCTGGTATGTACAGCACAACATGGAGACATCTTACTTTGTTTAGCTGAACAGATTTGATAATCATCATAGATATAATTCTGTATCAGATACTTTTATTTTCACTTGCTGGCTTGTTTTTAGGGTATGTTAGAAAATATTGAATTGAATGTAACTTGTCTTCTTGATAGTTCCTCTTTGCGATTATTGTACTCATTTGGTCATTTTATTTGAGTTTCCTGCACAACCTATATTTTCCACGATATGTTTAATATATTAAATAAACATATGACCACATGTTTTAACACTGTGTACTTTTTAAAATGACTTTCTTTGTTTTATGGGGATTTGATATTTGGTTGTTAGCCTCAAAGAATGCAGTCTACAAAAAAGATTATAACAAAACAGGACTTTTAAACCACCTAATATTTGAACTTTGCTGTATCTTTGTTTTTTGTGGATTTGGGAAGTAATTCATACTTGAGCTGCTATCACTAAACATACAGTCAATCCAGTATTATCATTATGTTTCATTATGTATATAATAGCACACACAATCATGCAATGCTTTACAAATCAAACAGCATTATTATGATGTAGTATCAAAGTAAAAATGATTAATAGAAAAAGAAAGAAAACAATGTCATACTAGTAGAAACAATATTGACAGCTTACAGAAAGAGTTTGGAAAAGACTTGACATTAAGAATTGAGAACAACATGTTACTTAGACAAAAAGATTATTTGATATAACATAGTGAAGAGTAGCAAAGAGAATATCTGAGGAAAAATGAAGTACAGTTTTAAAATTTAACACAGGAAAGATCAGTTTTATTGTAAATTTCACAGCTGCAGGACCCTTATAAAACAGACCTTTAACAGAAATAAAAAAAATCAAATAAACTGATCCTCAGCCAAAACATATGTTTGAAAATCCTCAACAATATTACAGACCCAGCTTAGCACTCACCTGCCTTATTAGAGAAAGTTAACCCAATGAAATAGACTAACCATAACATCTGAGTATGTAATGAACAGCATAAGATTTTATTAGCTAATTGTTTTTTGCCTAAAGAAACAACATTTTATTAAGTATGGTAACAAATATTATATATTAATGCAAATTGTCAGCTTTCTGGTGTTTGGGTAATATTGTTTGCAGCATGTTACATGCATGGACAGCATGGACAATCACAAATATTAAAGCTGTGTTACTTTTAATTTTGTGCATTTCTTCATTGATTTTCCTTTATTCCAGTGTTTGGTTACATAGCATTAAGTGTACTCATACTCACTTTCATCGCTCTAAATTATAGTTGCCAAATAGCATAAATTGCATGTCCTTGGAAAAGTGGGAGTAGAGTACCAGAAAAAAAAATCTGCTTAGGCAAAGTACAGATCTCTAACTTGGAATTTTAATTTAGAATACTGATATTCTGAAGTAGTGGTGCTTCACATTGTACACTATTAATACCCTCACTTCATGCCATCTTTATTATCTGTACAACATACACATGCATTTTTCTCATGTGAGCCTACATAGTTAATTATAGTGTTACAAATGGTTAAATGCACTACATGCAGTTTTTGTGCTTTTTTGACATTTATTTTCTTTGTTATCTGCTTCTGTACTGTAATGCTGCACTGTTTAAAAAAAAAACTGTATTTTTCACAAAAAAAAACTGGCAGCTCTGTTGCCAGTAATATACTGTAAAAAAAGGTAATTTTGTAATTCATATAAAGGTATCTATTTGACAGAATCTGTCAATTAAATAGTACCGTATTTAGTAAATTACCATATAAACAAGGTTGTTCACTATACTACATTACAGAAATAAACAGTAACCTAGCTATGTTATACAGAAAAAACTGGCAGGTGGATTGCCAGTAATATATCATACAAGAAACAGTATAATTTTAATTGTCATTACTCTATTAAAATCTTAAAAATCTTCAAGTTTATGGTAAACTATCTAGCATTTTACTATAATTAATAGAAATTGCTGTGTTAAAATGAAAAATTTGCAACTGCCTTATCAATAAACTAAAAATGACAGTATATTACAGGGTGGCACAGTGGCTGCTGCTTCACAGTAAACAGACCAGTGTTCACGCCCCAAGGGCTCCCTGCATAAACTTTGCTTGTTCTTTTCTTGTTCAGTCCAGTTTCCTGCCACAGCCAAAAGGTGAATTGGTGATGCTGAATTGGCCCTGGTGTGTGTTCACCTTGTAATGGGCTAGCAACCCATCCACAGGTTGTTACTGCCTTGCGCCAATTGACTGCTGGGTACAAACTCCAGCAACCCCACAACCCTGCCCTGGAAAACTGGATTTGGTAGATACATAGAAAATACATTACAAAAAGCACTTCTTGAAAAACATTTTCAAAATGTGATAAAAAGCAAATGTGAAAAGTCCGACATCCTCTATATTTACTAAAAAGGACATACTACTCAAGTTTAATTCACTGTTTTACCAGTTTCCATTGCAAAATGCCAAAAGCATTTTTTTGCACAAAGTGCAACAATTCTTAAAACTATTATTGTTATTTACTTATTTGACTGGTGCCACAGTGGCCACTGCAGAGTTGCTTAACCTTCTTAGTTTAAACATTTTTTTTTTCAAAAAAACAAGAAAAAAGAATTTAATTTTTTGGCTTGAAAAATTACATTTTTATTAAATCTCCCCTTTCTACTGTAAAACATGCAACGCACTAAAAGTACAAAGTTGGAAGTGTAGAAATTATAATAATGATACAAATAATAATAATGATTAATGATGATAATAAAATGAGCAGCACACTGCACATGTGCACATGACGTGAGCGTCACTTTTGGATTTCCAGAATCAGTTTCGGTTTCACTGAATGTTTCAATTTCACTGCCTGATGACAGATTCACTTCATTATCATTGCTGAGAGGCATTTCTTACCTGGGTAACGCATGGGCTTGATGTTGATGCAAAACACGCCTATACTGTTGTCCAAGAAGCGCTTTGCAATAATGATGCTGGCACTTTTACGGCCAGAGCAAACCTCTGGTCTTATGCAAGGCGCATCTATGTAGTTGCCTGAGTAACACTTAGGACTAACACTTTTAGCACTGTTTTTATATCCTGAGTGGTGCTCGGGTCTAACGCTAAGGAGGTTAACTTTCACAGTGACCTCTCTCAGGGAAATGGGCATTGACCCGTCATTAGCTTCTGGCTCTGCCTCCACCACAGAGGTGTGTCCATCGGGTTCAGGAGCTTCTCAAAGTGTTCCTTTCAGTGCCAGACAACATCCTCAGTGTGGGTCAACACTTCTCCAGCCTTGCTGAGAACAAGCCTGATGGCTTCACTCACCTCTGGTATCCACCACTGGGTCCTTGGGTTACCACCTCAAGAGACACCTATGGCCTTGCTGTTGAATGTCATCTGGACAGGGTCTCCCCCAGATGTTCTCAGCCTACCCTCATTACTCACTTGGGCTTTTCAGGTCTGCTCATCCACCTCCTCCATCATATGACCCAACACACCACCAGGTGGTGATCAGTTGATAGCTCTGCCCCTCACTTCACCTGAGTGTCCAGAACATATGGCTGCAAATCTGATGATAGGATTATGAAATTGATCACAGATCTTTGGCCAAAAGTACTCTTGTACCAAATGCACTTATGAGCCACAATATGTTTGAACATGGTGTTTGATATGGACGAAGTCCAATAACAAAACACCACTCGAGTTTAGATCAGGGAGGCTGTTCCTCCCAGTCAGACCTCTCCAGCTTTCTCCATTGTTACCCACGTGGGCATTAAAGTCATCTAGGAACTATGGAGTCCCGAACTGGGACCATTTCCAATTAGTAAAAGGAATTTGTAAATGGAATAAATTAATACATTTATTTATGATGCCACCATTGTTTGCTGTTTGTGATGCAAATTTGCCAGGCTGTTGCTAGGTAGAATGACCAGGCGAGTGACATAAACTGTAAAGATTAGTATATCTTCAGTCTGTTCAAGTTTGTGGATAAATCAAAACTAAATTAAACCTTCACTGTATTATTGTTTAAAGCTCTCTCTGATTACAAATTAATTTCTGTTCTTCATCTTTGATTTATGTTTTACATTTAGGCTTTGGCTGCATGAAAAAATTCTGGTTACTGACTCTTTCCCTATGCTTCTTCTTTGATTTTGTCCCATGTCCTGGCTTTTGTTTATTTAATTTCTGTGCTCCTGTTTAAGACCTTGGCTAGTTATTACAATCATGATCCATTTTCTGATCCAATCTTACTTTAAACAATTGCTACGCTACGCAGCCAGTACAGCTATGTGTTGTCACATGGGCATAGCCACCTGGGCTTTCCCCCCCAAAAAAGTAGGCCTGCACAATGGTATGACATTATTTTTGCCTAGCAGATTTTGCGCTTTTGCTCTGTGCTATTGTATATTATTTTATTTGTATTTTAAGTATATTTTGTTTTTGTGTTCCTACCTTTTTAATAATACGATTAATTGGCAGACAGGCTATATATGGGAGTGGAATAAAACACAAGAACATATTAAGTTTGTCTAATGAGAATAGACCATTTAGTCCTTCATGCCATTTTGGTGAACTTATAGTTCAGCTGTCCAAATATCTGAATATGACACTTTTTAAAGTTGAAAGTCTATGTGGACTTAACATTTTCTACCCGTGTCTGTGCAACTGCTGATCCTGGTACTTTGTTTTCCTTCCTATATCCCAAAGAATCAGAGATTCAAAGTTGATACCATGTTAATATGAGTATTAGAGTGCCAGGAAGTGGGCCCTACAATCCTCTGGTATACTACGTACCTACAGTGAGTGCCCAGTTCTACATGGATAATATTATGTTCTACATATGATTGTTAATACTACCCTTGCTTTAAGCCTAATGTATTTTAAAACAATCATCACTATTAACAAAAGAAAAGTTAAACATCTAATTTCACTCAATTAATGACGAAGTTTTATATCCAAGCTGCAAGAACAAACTTAGTTATTCTCAAAGTCTACAATTCACTGACAAAACCACTTGCATTGTAGAATACTGAGAACATTATGTCTGTCACAATATAGTAGTTTTGTAAGGCCATGGGTCAAGTCAGTCAATGAAGAAATCACAAATCACATTCAGACTACCAGACTCACTTATACTTGGCTAAATTAAAGGTGCTAATTAGCTTATCATATTCATTTCTAAGAAGTAGGAGGGGAGAAGAAATAAGCTACATAGATAGTGCTGTCTGTAGAACATAGTGGGCACTTTGCTAGGGTTTTAGAGGCACACTAGGCCTGTTAAGACAGCAAATTTAACAGGGATGCAGAATTTCAGCTGCACCTCTATTTGCCTTCCTGGATGAGCACTAAAATGAATGGCTAAACTGCAGGTCCACCAACACTTTGGTCAGGTCTGTACTTCACCTGATAACAAAGATGTAAATCAGAGTAGGGCTGACACCTCTGCAGAGACTCATTCAGACAAAAGGGAGCCCAGATGGACATTCATTTTAGCCTTGTAACTGCTAACTGAACTCTGGCTGGATGTGATGGACAAAATAACGCAGGCACTGGACCTATAGCTAGAAATAATTTTGATCCATTCACCAGAGGTTACACCTTCTGTCAAAACTAACTGCATTCATCTCTTCTGTCTCTTTGAAGGAATTAAAAACTGACAAGTCACTCTGTTTGAGATGGGAAGCCTCCTACTCTCTAGAGTAAAAAGCTCACAAACTTTCTTGGCATGGAAGCTACTCTCCATAGAGTCTTGCAGCTGGATGCCCCAAACTGGCTGTAATATCCACTCTACCATGCCAAGCTCTATGCTGCTGACCGGGCCCAATCTGATAACACTGGGAAGCAACTTTACTTCAAAGGAGGGAACTTCAACGCCTACAGTCTTGTGCCAGAAAAAGTAACATTATTCTTACAAAGTTGCAAAGGACACTGAAAAGAGCCTAACAGCAAGATGAGGAAGGCAACATCACACCACACCATGGATAAAGACAAAGAGTGCACTTCAAAACAAACTGGAACCCAAAGCAACAACACCCAGCTGTATACAGCATCAGATATCATCCTTAAAGCCTTGGAATTGTAAAACTGTTTATTTGTGCCAAGATACATTAGAATTCCAAATAGCCAGCAAACAGCCAGCCTCTTCTGTGTTGTAAATTTGTCTATCTCATCTGTTTTGCATCCCGTCTTCTATGTCCATATATATGCAGTTATCATATTTCTATAACCCTGTTACTTTGTTTTCTAAAGCCGAGTGTGCTTCAGTTATCCTGATACAAGTCTAATTCCCAGAAACTCCTTCAACAGAGAAAGATAAGGAAAATAAAGTGGGAACCTTGACAAATTTCTTCACTAATTACTGGCATTGCAAAATGCAAAACTGATAATTAATTAACTGATTGATTAACATTAATCAATCAATTCTTCTCACATCCATACACATTTTCTACAATCCTTTTAATTAAGCCCTGGTCTCTGCTGCAGTAAAGCATTAGTTTTAACCAGACCGCCGTGTTGTGTATAGGCAGGGCAATTTTTCTTTTAAACGTGTCATTTTTAAGAACCTCAGGCAACTGACAGATGACTGCGAGCTTTGCATCAGAAAAAAAAATAAATGAGCATTATAGAAGAGAAAAAATTGTCATGAATTCTGTGCATTCTTGCAAAAGTTATTAAATCTTTATATATTTGGTACAATATTTCAAACAGTTATGGCATCTAATGTTAGCTTTCCTTATGAATGTCTTAATTTACCACTCAATTTATAATCTACTGTATAATAATAATAATATTGTTGCTTATTAATGTAGTTTTAATACTGAGAAAGTTACCTGCAAAATGACAAAACTGGCACAGCCTGTTCAATAAGGAAAGTGTTAGTAAACCAGGTCAAGAGATTTGTGTTTGTCTCTTTATGAGTCTGTATATAAAGCCAAAGCCTAAAAGGAGACACACTCTGATACCTCAGCAGATTCTGTAGGATTATGACTTCCAACTTTTACCTTGGGAATAAACCAAGCCTATTCAGATCTGCCTGTATCAGCTTTAAAAACTGCTAGAGTACTGTGACAGCATTTTTCAAGATGCCATGTTAAGTCTTGCATCTGTTTAGGGCATTGCTGTCTCTTGTTGTTTTCCATTAAAAGCATCGTTTGACATAATTTATTTTCTTCTTTCTTCTTTTCCTTAGGGGTTTTCAACTTGCACCATCAATATGGTCTATCTACAATAACAAAGATTCAGCATATACAGTAAACTATGTGAAATCATAAATAGGCATATCTCTAAAATGTGAACTTCATAGTCCATAATATAACATTTTAACTATTTTATGGTTTTCTAAAAATATGTGTCTTTTAAATGTAAACCATCTGCTTTAAAAAAAGAACATGAAGTCAAGCTTATTTTAGTTGTTTCTGATCTGAATGTCTGCTCCACAAATTTATACTGGTCTCAGTTCATACAGTATTTATATATATTTATCTCCGGCAAAGAGTTTATGCTAAGCATGTAACACTTCACATTCATATATCTGCACCAGTTTATCTCCATATATACTGTATATGAATGAGTGAAGAGTGAAAGTGAGAGGGAGAGAGGTTTATACTATATATTGTAGATATGCAGTTTCTATAAAAGTATTCATCTCCCTTTCACATTTTATTATAAAACACTGAATCACAGTGTATTTAATTTGACTTTTTTAGCACTGATCAACTGAAAAAGACTGTTTAATGTCAAAGTGAAAACAGATCTCTGCAAAACGATCAAAATCAATTACAAATACAAAACACAAAATAATTTATTACATAATCAGGATTTAGTAGATGGACCTTCAGCAGCCATTCCAGCTTTGAGTCTGTGTGCACAGGTCTCTATCAGTTTTGCTCAGCTGGACACTGCAATTTTACCGCATTCTTCAAACTGCTGAAGCTCCATTAGGTTGCATTATTAGTGAATGGCCGTTTCCAAGCCCAACCACAGACTCCCGATTGGATTGAACATTAACAATCCAGAACATTAACATCATTGTTTTTCAGCCATTCCTCTTTACATTTGGCTTTCTGTTTGGGGCCATTGCCTTGCTGAAAACCAACTCTTCTCCCAAAGCCCAGGTTTCTTGCAGACTGCAGATGGTTTTCCTCTAGGATTTTTCTTTTTATATACTGAATTCCTTTTACTCTCTGCCCTCACAAGATTTTCGGTTTTCTGGGCTGCAGAGAAGCAGGTGTATGGACAGTGGATGGTGTATTTTTGATAATGTGCAGTTTTTACATAATGTTTACTCTGATAGCCAAAAAGGGCCAATTTTAGTCTCAACAGACCATAGAACCTTCTTCCAGTTGTTTTCAGAGTCTCCCATTTGCCTTCTCACAAACTCTATCCAAGATGTAATGTGTGCTTTTATAACAGTGGCTTTATCTTAGCCACTCTCCCAGTAAGTTAAGTAATTTTATATTTACATTTATTTATGACTTGGTATTTGCACATTTACTGAATTTGATAGGCCTGATTTCAAGTAAGCTAATTAGAATGTTCTCTCCTCCTGATTCTAGTTACAGTAACTTCTGATAACAATGTTGTGGGTAAACTCAAAAATTATTTAAGGCTAAAAGCTGCAAACTTTCACTTTAGTAAAAAGAAGCAGATCACAGAAGCAAAACAATGATATATGGAATTGGTAGACTGGTGAAGTGCATAACACTTGTCAGAGCTATGGCATAGAACCATAATAAGGTAACACAAAAAAGACAATCTCTGAATATCTCAATATCTGTTTGTTTACTGAATATGAGTTTTTTTAGAGTGTACAGGTAGACTGTGTCTAACCAAGCAGCATGTGGTTAAAATCAAGGAGGAACCATCTTCACTGGGTGCATAACATCCTGGTACAGCATCTGCTCAGTTCAAGATTGTAGAGACCTTCAGAGGGTGCTGAAGGCAGTGAAAAATATTACTGGCACCCAGCAGCTTTCTACTTAGGACATACACAACACTCAATGCCACAGAAAGGCAAACAGGATTATTGAAGAACTCATCCAGCCTGCACCTCTGTTTTTGTCACACCTACCTTCTTTTCAAACAGTACTGGATCACTGGCACTCACACCAGCAGATTCAGATTAAGTTTCTATACACAAGTATTAAATGCATAAGTTATATATTGTAGCATCCCAGCCAGGATGAAGGCCTTTTGGAGTGACTGTTGGGTCCGATTGAGGGAATACAGTGCAGAGGACTGACAGCCGGGGTATGATTGATGCGGTAAGGGGGGGGGTGGGAGGAGGGTCAAGAGGTTCGGTGGAGAAGGGGCTAGAAGGTTGTGTTGTGGGGTTACGAAGTCAATGTTTTTCTTTTTCTGTTTTTGCTTTTCTTTAACGGTGTCTCTCAGAATCGCAAATATGAGACAAATATAGGAGTTTGTAAATAGTTCAATGACAAAGACGTTCATTTTTTTTTTGCTGTTACAACCTTTTGGTTTTTTGTTCTTTATTGTTCAAGTAAATGGTCTGTGAGCTTTACTTTGTCCGTCTGTTTTATTCTTCTTTTTCGAACCTGATGCAGAGGTCGCTACAATATAATCATTGCCGCCACTAGCCAAACTGGGTCCCACATTAGTATTTCTTATAACAGCTTTAATTTGAAAAATAAATATATATATATAAATAATAAATAAACATAGAAGCACACATTACAAAATTAACTTAACTCTTAATGTCAAATACAAAAACTTTTTTTAAGACAGTAATCAACACTTGAAAGTTAATGTTTAGGGGTTTCTTTAGTCTCTTTGTTTTCATATCACAACAGCACACATCTACATTTTCTGAAGGCAAAGTCATCCATTAGGTCATCACACGGCAGCTTCTATGCAAGGTGTGAGTAGATGCTGATGATAGCCAAGCTGCTTATATGTTCTTGTGCCAAGGATGACCTCAAGTGTGTGATGAGCTTAAGTTTTGAAAAACTGGTAACTGGAAGGGTTGCTGCAATCCAGAGGTTTTTTGATTTTGACTTGAGTGGTATTTAACAGCAATCATAAACCAATAAATATGTTTCCTTTTTAAATGAAAGCCTAGTTAATAATAATAATAAAGGTCCAGGGTATCAATGTGCCGTTACTTGATATAGCCAACATTATCACTTGTGATGTGATACATCTACAAAAACAACAATTTAAATACTACTTACAAAGATGATAATATAAAATATAACTACTACTAATGCTAATAATAATAATTATACTACTACTAATAATAATATATAAAATATTACTGTTAATAATAATAAAATAAAAACTACTTCTACTTATACTACTGAATGCGCTTAATAAATGTACGTAGTGCAGTAAATACTGCACTACTGAAAATGAATGTTAAGATATTAATGCTCCACAATATCCCAAGGAACTCCTTATACTACAATCCACTGCAAGAAACCTCTGTTTTGCAAATACCTACCGCTTTCGCCCCCCTGTGACCAAATTTCATACAATGAGAGACCTTTGCAGCCGCTGCTCCACGGCTCTGGAATGCCCTACCAGACAGCCTGAGAACACAGCAGATTGTGGGCTGTTTTAAGAAACAGCTAAACACTTTTCTATTTAGGAAAGCCTATTAACAAGAATGCTATAAATATTGTTGTTTTATCTCTGTTTTTATCTTGCTTTGCCTTTGTTTAAACTTTTTATGTAGCACTAAGAGATTTACTGCTAATTGAAAGTGTCCTATAAATAAAATGCATTATTATTATATTTAAAAAGCAAAAAAATGAATGTATCACATATTTTATGAATTTGATTACATTTCATTTTGTCTTTCCAGTGACAACAGATAACAATAAGGAATTAACTAATAAAAATATCCAACAGTTGAAGTTAATCTTAGCTAATTGCTATTTTTGAATGTCAGAGTTGCTTGCATGGTGCCTTTCCACAATTCATCCAATAACTAGCAAGCAAGTAGTGCTAGTAAAATTGACAAATGTGTCCTCAATGCAGCAACACCTAATATGTCAGCTAACGTTAGCAGCCTTTGAGAACATGTATAGAGGTACTGAGGTCTGTATAGCAGCAAGAAATAATCCTCAACCATGTGACAGCTAGATACTGTATCATCAGATAATATCTGGTAAACGCTCAATATTAATACTATTACACCTAATGCTACTCCATTAGTCCAGTAAACTACTGACGTTAGTGTAGAGGCAACTAATGTAATGTTAGCTATCTTACTGGAAGATGAACAAATTTAGGCTTCTAAACACACTGCACGCTACTTCTTCATACTTTATTTCTTTTTTTTCTTTTCTGCACTCCTGACTGGTGTTGTCGAAACCATTTCTCTGCTAGTTCATGGAAAATTATCAGAACAGGTGACTGTCAACAGCGTTAATTTGATGAGTCATGAGAGAGCAGTAACCTAAATACAGTCAAGCTGCAGATCTCCAGAGCCCTGCTCTGTTGAAGTGGTTCTCCTTTTACATTATATGTCAGTGATGTTATATGAAACATCCAGTTAAACTGTGGTTAAGATTAATGTTGTGGGATGAGTTATCTCAAGTCAAGTAACCCAAATGACAAAAACGTGCAATCCAATTGGCTTTTCAGTGGAGCTCCTGAGTCACAGAAGTCTGCGAACCCCCAATGGGATTACCTCCCCCAATGGGATACCACCCCCAATTGGTCCTGTAACATTGGGCCCCACACACAGTGTATAGACATCTGTGTATAGAAAGAGGTGACTCTGTAAATAATTGTATGTATAGTTTGGATTAAATGTATCACTATTTTTTTAAATGTGTCCTTGACTATTTGTTGGTGCTAATTAGATGATATATATGGCTACCAGTTAGAAAAGAGATTACTCGCCTGTTGGTTTACAAAGCTCTACTCTAAGAAATACTTTCAGTAGAAATCTGAAAACTGTACAGGGAACCGCTCACATACATGTGTACCATGGCTGCAGAGTGAATTCACCTCAAATGAGGTGACAAAATATTAATGACCTCTCACCACCATCACTAATCAGAACCCCACCTTCACAATACAGTGAGGTCGTGCAAACTACATTTTGTGAAATCTGAAACTTTTAAAATTAAACTATTTGTCACAAATTTTAAATACATTATGTAAATAAGGCACTTGATGTGTATGTAAGTCTAAAGGTTCATGTTTCATTTTTTCTATGATTATTTTGTATGTTAAAAAAACAGTTGCAATAAATGCCACACTTGCCAGAGCGCTGCCTGAACCGATCACCTCATCTCCTCACCCAACTCCTCTGCTCTGCTGAGTAACACAAATAGTATGACTTGGGGCCCATTTTACAAAATTGTTTCAATAGCATGACAGTTTAGAATAACCTCTGAGTAGAGCCACTGCTGCTGTGGGTGGAGGTGAATTCAGTATCTAGTGGTGTTTTCTATGGTGTGCCTGGAATCAGACCCGGGGCTGGCCGGGAGGCGGATAGCTGGTCTAGAAATACCTTGTGTCTTTATTAGAGCTTTAATTCATAAGGAATTCATACATACTTGTGTTTTTGGATACATTATTGTTTTGAATATTGTGGAATTACCTTAGGGCGGCACGGTGGCGCAGTGGGTAGCGCTGCTGCCTCGCAGTTGGGAGATCTGGGGACCTGGGTTCGATTCCCGGGTCCTCCCTGCGTGGAGTTTGCATGTTCTCCCCGTGTCTGCGTGGGTTTCCTCCGGGCGCTCCGGTTTCCTCCCACAGTCCAAAGACATGCAGGTTTGGTGGATTGGCGATTCTAAATTGTCCCTAGTGTGTGCTTGGTGTGTTTGTGTGTGTCCTGCGGTGGGTTGGCACCCTGCCCAGGATTGTTTCCTGCCTTGTGCCCTGTGTTGGCTGGGATTGGCTCCAGCAGACCCCCGTGACCCTGTGTTCGGATTCAGCGGGTTGGAAAATGGATGGTTGGATGGATGGAATTACCTTAATGATGTGACAGTCTCTTGGTAGGAGACGCAGTCCCTGAAGTTGTCTGTTGTGACATCACTAACATAACAATGTAATGATCAGCGCTGCAACCAAATATTTGTCCAAATTGTGGATACCCTCTAAATAATGCTTGTGCAATTTCTTTACTTCTGTTTACTGATTTTTGTTCTTTTTTCATTATATGATAGATTTCTTAATGTTTTACAGGATTGATCCCTGTTTGCTCAACATTTGTGTCCCAGTCCCTTTATAAAACCAGACATTATTGGCTGCCAGTCTAACCACTGGGGAAATTTTTTAGGGTGACTGTGGTATTAAGTCTGACCAAAGACAAACAAACAAACAAACAAAAAAATACAACATGAATCTCAAAACATTTTTCAAGCTTATGTTGATCATAGTTATTAGAAATGTTGTCTTTATTCCTTTAAAAGCATCTTTTTATTTAGAAATAACTTAATAAACAGGTAGAACTATTAGTAAACTAATATTAGACATCCAAATGTTTCTTGCATCTAAAAAATACCATCATAAAACACACAAAGTACAGAGAACTCTGTTGCAATGCCACATTTGATGTAGGAGAGCTTTCTGCCATCCCTCTGTTGCTATGGAGGTAATCTCTGGCTGCCCAAGCTGGTTGCAGAAAAAGAAAAAAAATCATAAGCAGTAAAGTACATACTTGTACACGACTCAGAGTAGGACTTCTTTAGCTTTCCATTCATATAAAGAAAGAAATTATTCCACACAGCTTAATAACAAGAAAACTGGAAATACAATAAGCCTTCCTCATTAATATTTTATAGAGGGAATACTTACAAAAGCGCATGTTGTGGAGAACACTGAGGAACAAACAAGCAAGCTAAGAACTGAAGAACTAAAGCATCTGCTTTTTATATAATTACTCACTGAAAAATGTAGTAAATTAACCTTTTTTTCTGTTCTTTTCTCCTTTTGTGATACTTAGTTTGACTGAAAAAAAAATCAATTTTAATTATACTACGCTCTTTTCCTTGTGGATTTTGTATGAGTTAATGTCAGAGTGGGGCTCAAATTGTTACATGGCATTTACTGTAGACAGGTAGTTTCCATTTATTTTTTGCAGAGCCCCTACAAATAAGGAAAAGAGACTACTGTACCCCTCAAGATTTTTTGTTGAATATGTTTTTTTTCAATTCTAACTCTGTTACCCATTGGACATGACATATCATTTCAGAGGAAAGGATATCAAGATAAATAAACATTTTAAGAATAAACTGTTTATTTAAAAAATATATAGTAATTATTTTATATTTTCAAACATTAAATAGCTTGATAGATTAAAAAAGAGAAAAAATGTTTCATTTTTGTATTCAATTTGGTACAAAGCAGGATTGTCTTTTGTGCAAGTAGCTCATTTGCAATGCATAGTGATGTGAAAATATTGCCAGCAGTGAAACGCTTTAAATTTAAATTTAAATGGTGCGACTCAAACCACCTACACCTGAACACCAGCAAAACCAAGGAGTTGGTGGTGGATTTTAGGAGGCCCAGGCCCCTCATGGATCCCGTGATCATCAGAGGTGACTGTGTGCAGAGGGTGCAGACCTATAAATACCTGAGAGTGCAGCTGGATGATAAATTGGACTGGACTGCCAATACTGATGTTCTGTGTAAGAAAGGACAGAGCCGGCTATACTTCCTTAGAAGGTTGGCGTCCTTCAACATCTGCAATAAGATGCTGCAGATGTTCTATCAGACGGTTGTGGCAAGCGCCCTCTTCTACGCGATGGTATGCTGGGGAGGCAGCATAAAGAAGAGGGACGCCTCACACCTGGACAAACTGGAGAGGAAGACAGGCTCTATTGTAGGCACGGAGCTGGACATTTTGACATCTGTGGCAATAATGGAGAATCCACTGCATTCACTAAACAGTATCATCTCCAGACAGAGGAGCAACTTCAGCGACAGACTTCTGTCACTGTCCTGCTCCACTGACAGACTGAGGAGATCGTTCTTCCCCCACAGTATGCGACTCTTCAATTCCACCCGGGGGGGTAAACGTTAACATTATTCAAAGTTATTGACTGTCTGTATACCTGCATTGTTATCACTCTTTAATGTAATATTTTCTTTATCAGTATGCTGCTGCTGGAGTATGTGAATTTCCCCTTGGGATTAATAAGGTATCTATCTATCTATCTATCTATCTATCTATCTATCTATCTATCTATCTATCTATCTATCTATCTATCTATCTATCTATCTATCTATCTATCTATCTATCTATCTATCTATCTATCTATCTATCTATCTATCTCACCAGTCTCACTTGCCATTGAGTGTGATCTTTCTCCAAACAGGGAATAGTATCTGGTGCATGTATATATATATATATATATATATATATATATATATATATATATATATATATATATATATATATATATATATATATATATAGTCATAGATTCCCAGGGACATGTCCCCGCCGGGACGCCGGAAGAAAGCAAGGGTCCAGAAATGGGACAATATTCTCCCTGGAGCGCAGGTGGGCGGCCTCCCTGGAATGCATGGGGGTCACGGAGCTGCAATGCTGAACCCTCTGCGAGGACGGAGTCACCGCCAGCAGGCACCTGGACATGGTTGGAACCCTGGATGGCAGCACTTCCGCCACACCAGGAAGTGCTGCCGGAAGAAATTCCAAGGACACCCGGAGGGCTTCAGGTTGCCCTCCTGACACTTCCGCCACACCAGGAAGTGACGTCAGAACGAGCACCTGGAGCCCATCCGGGTCACTATAAAAGGGGCCGCATCCCTTCAGAAAGTGAGCCAGAGTTGGGAGGAAGGAGACAAAGCTTGTGAGGAGGGGAGAGGAGGTCATTGAGAAAAGAGAAGTAAAAGAGAATGAGACTGTTGTGATTTTGGGATTGTGTTTAATAAACGTGTGCATTTTGGACATTCTGGTGTCTGTCTGTCTTTGGCCGGGGGCATGCTTTTCACAATATATATATATATATATATATATATATATATATATATATATATATATATATATATATATATATATATATATATATATATATATCTTCATTGTACCTGTTGTCTGCCTCCTTGTATTCTCTGTCTGTGTTTATATTTATTGTCTGTTGCTGGTATTATACTACTTTTACTAGTCTGTGGGGATATGCAAATAAAAATTTAATTGTGCTGTGTACACAAGGCAATACATTTGAACTTGAACTTGATACTAAACTGAGCACAGTGGGTAAGATAGAGCAGTAATGCAAGCACTGCATAGCCAGAGGCATTTGTGATTGTGTTTTGACATTACAATCAACCTCAGTAATACTTGCTAACTTTTTAAAACTACTGCCATTTCAAAGCATAACACATTCAGTGTATCTATAAAGAATTAATGCTCTTGCTTTTCTCAAGTGTGTCTTTAATATTTAGCTTCTGGCTGCAACTATACACTAGACCTGTACAAGAAATTAGGTTAATAGCTTTCCATATAGGTGGATTATTTAACCAAACGTTTTTGATAAATTTAAATGAAAAACTATGCAACAACAACTCTAGCTCAAAACAGAGCAATTTTAACCAGTTTGATTTTAAATATTAATTTGGCTTTGGAATGGCAATGAGATCTCCCCTGCTGTGAGTGTTAAAAGTGATTTGATAAGGACAGCAGAAGGAGATATAAGGGGCTAAAGGTATTTGTTCCACTGGGTGCAAGGCCAAGGCTAACCATGAACAGACCCCCATTTCATCCCATGGAAGACTCTCTCACAAATCCAACCTCACAAACCAGGATAATTTCATGCTGTAACTCAAAACAAAAAAAAAAACTAATCAAAATGCGACTCAGTTCGCCATTATTACACAGAAGGACAATGATGCCTAGTGTTTGTAAAACACTTTTTAGAAGTTTGAGGAAATTTGACCAATTGATCAATTTGAAAGATAAATGTGTGAAAAATGAGATTATGAAGCTGCTGTTAATAATCTTCATATTATTTTGGTCTTATCGATTCACTACAAAGTGAAAAAAGCCTTTATTTTGCCTAGTCAAAGCCTATTCAAAATAAAGATTGCATATTGACGTGAATTTAAACAGTGTCTTTGGTCAGTAAAGTGGGCTACAATCCATATTTCATTAGAAGACATACAGTAAAGGATCAGGGATCAACCTGATCTTGATTATTTCTGTTAATTTCAAGCAGAGCTTACTATAATGTTTGTATAGTACAGATATCAGGTTATGCTAAGCAGTTTGCTTGAAACATGTGGCAAAGATAACACAAATTCAGGAATTTGCAAAGGCACATAACAATCTAAACACTCAAGTTATCAGGTTCTTTACACAGTTCAAAGGGCAGATAAGAGATGAAGTGACAACCATAACAAAAGTTGTAGAAAGATTCCTATTGTTAAACAATCCGTTTGTATTCTCACGTCTGCTTCTTTTGCTTAGTCATTCCTTCAATGTCCTAAGGTTTACAAGCTTGTTACTGTGCATTACACATTACACAGTGTGTGTATGGCATAATTTCAAAATGGCCTCACCCACGATAAACAAGTGCAGATAACAACAATTGAAAATGTGAAATAAAAATGAACATGATGAAAATAAAATCAAATGATAAAAATAACTTAACAACTCACTCCTAAGAAGTAAAAAAGGTATTCAAATTTTCATTACAGTGTTGATAAAGTTAACAGAATTTGACTTAACTCAAAAGTAATTTGTATTTATACAAAAATTAAATTACATTCAGCACACTAAATTAAACAGAATCCTCTCATCACTTAAAATAAATGACATCCTCATACATTGTGAAAGGATTCCACACGACACAGAGAAAGGTTTAGGGGCAGCTGCCCATATACTTGAAATAGGCTGCCAAATCGGAATTTGTGGTTTAAATGGTACAGGTCTTAACAGACTTCAGTCCAACAACAAACAGTACAGACAGGCAAACATGGCGATTTTAAAGCCTGGCAGGGGAAGTGACGTCTTTGGGGCCAGAAACAGAAGTGACATAGTCGAGTCCAGGCACAATTTTCCATAGTTGGTCTGCTGATGAAAAAGAGGAAGGATCAGTGCACCCTGCCACCTCTTGGTATGGCATGGAATTATCCATTTGTGAGCCCTTCAGCTGTCTCCCATGCACACATGTGTGACACAGCACCCAGCCCAGATCCATCCGAGAAAGACTTTGACCTGCCTCTTGGTCTTTGGACTGGGCCAGTACAAAATGGCATCTACTTTGGTACACTGTGGCCTCACAGTACCACGACCAATCAGGTAGCCTAAATATTTGGCTTTGTTCATTTCAAAGAAACATTTCTTTGGATTGATACAGAGAACGGCTTACCCTAGCATCCACAATTTCATTTTGACCTGCTGTAGATGTTCCTTCCTTGTGCTGGAATAAATGACAACGTCAACTAGTAGGCAGCACTATAAGAGTTATAAGGACGGTACGCTTTGTCCACCAGACGCTGGAAGGTCACAAGTGCCTCATGTAACCCAAATGGAAGGACACGATACTGCCAGTGACCACAATGGGTGCTAAACACAGTCTTAGCCTTCACGGAGTCCATTAATAATAATCCTTTACATTTATATAGCGCTTATATCACTACACAAAGCGCTCTCCCAACAGGAAGAACCCAGGAAGTGAACCCACAATCTCCTTACTGCAAAGCAGCAGCACTACCACTGCGCCACCATTAAAGGAGCCTGCCAGTACCCCTTCGTCATGTCAAGAGTGGTAAGAAATTCAGCCTGTCCCAGTCGCTTGAGGAGGTTGTCCACTCACAGCATTGGGTAGGCGTTAAACTGAGAAACTTGATTAAGCTGCCAGAAGTCATTGCAAAATCTCCAACTTCTATCAGGCTGAGAGACCAAGACTATAGGACTGGATCAGGAACTATAACTCTCCTCTACTTTTGCCTATTTTTGTTGATACAGCATTCTTGTACAATCATCCTGGGCTCAGTCATAATGTCATGCATAATCAGGGAGGTCCGTCCTGGTTTCTTACTCACCAGCTCGGGAACAGACAGGATAACTGCTTCCAGTTCCTGTTGTTGTTTGGCCAACAATTTGGTTCCAAAGTTAAAGTCTGATTTGTGAGTCTGATTTGTCCTTCCACGGCTTCAGCAGGTTCACATGGTATACTTGCTCACTCAGTCAACAATTAGGTTGTTTCACCAAATAGTCGACGAGTCCCTTCCTCTCTTTAACTTTGTAGGGGCCTTGTCACTGGGCCAATAATTGAGAGTGGGAGGTGGGAACGAGAACCATGACATGATCTCTGGGGCAGAACTCCCTCAGAGATGTGCCACAATCATAATGACAGACCTGAGTTGCTTGAGCCTTTTCCATATGTGTTTTTGAATACTCCAAATTTTTTCGACTCTATCACGTAACTGCACGATATACTCTAGAATATTAGTGGAGGGGAGGGCCTCTTCCTCCCACCCTCTTTCAAAATATCCAAAAATACCCCAGCTTGCCGCTTATATAATAATTCAAAAGGTGAAAACCCTGTGGAGGCTTGTGGGACTTCCCTATAGGCAAAAAGGATGAGGGGGAGGAGCTGATCCCAGTTCCTCCCATCCTTGCTGACCTTCTTGTGGTGCATCTGCTTGAGGGTCTAATTAAACTGCTCTACTAGACCATTGGTTTGAGGATGATATAGCAAAGTCTTTAAATGCTTTATCTTAAGTAACCTTTTCATTTACCTCAAGTAGCCTTTTCCTTGAATGTCACTGACATGAAAGGAATCCTTTGGTCGGTCAGGACTTCCTTAGGGATGCTGGCTCATGCAAAGACCCCTACTAATTCCCATGTGATGGCTTTGGAGGTAGTTGAGTGTAAGGGAACAGCTTCAGGATATCGGGTAGCATAATCTACCAGGACCAGTACGTATGTACTTGTGTCCTCTAGCCGAGGGATGTAAGGGTCCTCCCAAGTCGACACTGATGCACTCAAATGGGATGTTAATTAGGGGAATGGGAACTAGAGGAGCATGGCCCTCTTGGGAATTTGGCGCAGTTGACACTCTGGGCAGGATATACAAAAGTGGCAAACCTCCTTGTTTATTCCTGGCCAATAGAATCGGAGTTTGATACACTCAAGGGTTTTTTTAGTGCCCAGAAGGGCACCAAGGAGATGGGTGTGCACTAGTTCACAAACTAGGGGAATAACAGCAGCGACCTCACTTCCCCCTCGCGTTCTGTTACCCAGTAAAGAAGGTCGTTATTTAGTACAAAGTGAGGACCCTGTGGTATAGGATGTTGAGTGCGATGGCCATTGACCAGAACAACTACATTTTTAGCAAATGGTTTGGCATGGAATTATCCCTTTGAGAGCCCTTCAGCTACCACCCATGTGCACTTTTGTGACAATATATATATATATATATATATATATATATATATATATATATATATATACACACACACTAGGGGGTTTCACCCCTTGCTCACTTCGCTTGCCAACCAAGGCGCGCCCCTATGAACAGGAAGATTTTCTATTCTTTTAATTAAAAGACAGAACTGTCCCCGCATGGCAACACAAATTAGATGATCTACAAGTCTCTGACTTAAAGTTTAAATCCGAACAAAATATTCAATCTCTTTTTGCTGTTCTGTTATTTCACCAAGTAATAATTTCCGTTTGTTTGCGCTAATGCGATCTTCGCTATTTTTTTTGAGACTTTCGAATTTTCCTACTTCCATTATCTAACTTACTCTGCATGTATATCGCGCCAACATTTTTGAATTCTTTTCGACCTTCTACTTTGTCATCTACTCTGTCTACTCTACCCCGGGCGTGGTTAAATCTCTTGGCACAAAGTTTCGTCTTGCAGGATGCAAAAGTGTCTTTCTAAGAAAGTCACGTCTCATCTCTTTGAACAGGTCTTGTCTCGTCCCAAGATTTTTTCATATAATAGATATATATATATATATATATATATATATATATATATATATGTGTGTGTGTGTGTGTGTGTGTGTGTGTGGCACACGTGTGAATAGGGCGCAACCTCAAGCCTTCAACAATACCAGTAATAGCAACCCTGAGGGAGAGGGGGTGTTGTTGGTAACTCTAGCTCCTCTTTTACCTGTATGACAGATCAGCCTCTGGAATACTGACATCAATTCCTTGACCATCACATCAGAAGTTCCACCCCTTTCTCCTCAGACAGTGCTAGCAGTCAGCATCCAGTTGAGGAATGTCCATCCAAGAGTACACTATGGCTCTTCGATAGCAACCAATTGCATTTCTTTGTGATCATGGCAACCTATACGGTCATAGACTGTTATTTTATTTTTCTTATTTCATTTCATCATTACACAGGGCATACCCTTGTTGTATCCTTCATCCTTTATTTCCTCATTTTTGTACTATATATATGTGTCTGTGGATCACCCTCCAGGATCATCTGAAGCAGGTACTATCACCCTGGGTCGAGAGGTTGTACGCTTACTAACCTTCTCTCATACCAAAATTACTTTAATAGTGAAAAAATTAGAGAAAGCCATGATGATGATGTTTCACATTTAATAGTTGAAAAGGGCAATCTTAGCTCCAGTCTACAGCAGTCACAAGATAGTGCAGATGAGAGCACTATAAGACTGCTTCATCATAGTTCCAGTCCTGCTTGTCTGTTGTTTGAACTTTTTCCAATTTATGTTGAATGGTCAAAAATATATGCAGACAATAATTACTAATAAAACCTAAGTAATATAAAAAATTAACAGTTTATTTCTGTAAAATTTTCTATTATTATAAAACATGTTGTGGATTTTATAAAAATGTATAAATGCATAAAAATGATATTGTCTGACAATAAAGTTTAATTCATTTCAATATTTGTAAGTTAGTTAGGAAGTGGTTTATATGAGACAACAACCTCAGGAGAGGACAGGTTTAACAGTTCAAATAACCTATCTGTGACATCATGTGCAGAACAGAAGCCATGAATCTCATTTTCTATGTTGTAGTGAAGATATGCCAGTTTTATGGAGTAAAATATTGACGCTACTAATAAGAAGTTAATAAGCAAGCACAGAAACAGCAAATTCCTTAAAATATGACAAGTACTGAAACTACTTAAATGGAGCTGCATATAGCTTTGCACACCAATGATAGTACCAGATATCTGTAAAAATACTCAAGACTGGAAGGATACATGTCATTTAAAAACACAAAAATGGGTGCTTGGTTAAAAATGTACCTGAAAACTAATATAAGAATGCTTTAAAAGGGGGAAGAGGAACATCTCATTGAGGTTATTTAGAGTAGAACAGAAATCTACAAGGACAGAGACAATAACTTAGAAAATAACACTGAGGAAGAATGCTGAGTTTAATTGCTATGATTTTAATTATTAGTACCAACAAAATTAAAAAAGTTTCATTAAGTTTTTGTGGTACATAAGGCTATCATCAGCATACTAATTAAATTAATATTATTTATCTGAATTACACCCTCTAATGCCAACATTAAAAGAGAGAAATGAATTGGTCCCTAAGGAATAATATGTCTAACTGAAGATAAGATTAAAAGGGTACTGTCATCAGACTTGTTTATGTGGTATTTGATGTAAAGTATGAAGTAAACGAAGAACTATGACTGACACTCCAATTAAATGCTCAAGCCTGTAGAGAGGAATGGTATTGTTAAAACTCTCAAATCCTTTTATTCTTTAAGGTTTTGAATCCTGACACAGCTGCTTCTCTTTGGCTTCTCAGATTTTTCTTCCACTTTGTGGAGATATATATGTGTTAGATTAATTGGCAACTTTAAACTGACCCAGTATGAGAGAGTGTGGGTGAGTACAGCATGTATTAGTGTGCTCTGTGCTGGACTGGTGCCACATCCTAGGCTGGCCTGATTTTGCACAGGATAGGCACTGTAGCACACCCCTCAGCATTAAATGCGACACTAAAATCTAAAACCATGATAATGGAAGCATTTAACATTTTAAATGTCCTTACAATATTATGAACAATGCAAATTAAATTTGATCTTGTATTAAATTTTTAGAGGATATTCAAGTTGTATGATGTTCTGTATAACTTAAGGAAGAAATTGTACATTAACAATTGTACAATAACATCTACTATAGTTCCTAAAATCCATTCATCTCTATACTTTGGAGGTAATTGAGTTTAGTAAAGATGTATTTATTTAAGTTACGATGGACTCTCCAAGGACTGATAGTGTGTTTTTAACAGGCTATTTGGAAGATGGTAGTTTTCATTTTTTTTTAAAATGAACCTTAAAATGGTTTATAAAATTTTATTAAAAAAGAGAAAATAATGGAAAAAGGCAGGCTTGCCAAGGAAATTACAAGCAGATGATTTCTGAAAAATAAAATAAAACTTTCAACCGTAAACAGTGATGTACACTGGCTACATAAGCTTAGTCATTGAGTTATTTTGGCTGGCTGTGCACTGTTTATTGGAAAGGGTGTTGAGCATTGCTGGCATTTAAAAAATACACACCCAACTAAAGCAGAAATTGATAAGTGGCCCAAATGTGTGGATCACAATGCTAGCATTTGTGCTAAAAGTATGCTGCATGACGAAAAACACCAGTGTTCTTACTTTATCTTTTTTTCAAGTTTTACCTTGAAAATTGGCATATGTACACTGCAACCTAGAAAATGAGTTACATGCCAGAAGTTGTATGGTTAACTAATAAAATATTAGATGACATATATAGTGCCCTCCATAATGTTTGGGACAAAGACACATTTTTCCCTTATTTACGCCTCTGCTTCACAGTTCAAAATTAGAAATCAAACATTTTAAGTGTAATTAAAGTGCACATTGTAGACTTTCATTTAAGGATATTTGCATTGGTTTTGGTCATACCATGTAGAAATGGCAACACTTTTTATACATGGCCCCCTCATTTTGGGGCACCATCGACGTCACAGGTGTTTGTGATTACTTAGGTGTCTTTCATTACCTACCTACCTACCTTTGCCTAGACTCACTTCTATCTAAAGACTATCCTTGGAGTCTGTAGATGCCATTGTTCAACATGTGGACAAGAGCTGTGCCAATGAAAGTCAAAGAAGTTATTATGAGGCTTAACAACTAATCTAGAACCATATGAAACATTGGTAAACCTTGGGATTACTTAAATCAAATATCAGGAATATCATTAAGAAGAAAGAATACACCAGTGAACTCAGTAATCACAAAGGGACTGTAATGCTAAGGAAGGCCTCAACTGCTAATGACAGAAGAATCCTCACTATGGTAAAGAAAAAGCCCTATACACTTGTCCGACAGATCATAAACAGTCTTCAGGAGGCAGATGTGTATGTATCAAAGACTATTATCTACAGAAGACTTCATGAACAGAAATACAGAGGCCACACTGCAAGACGCAAACCACTAGATAGCACCAAAAACAGGACAACCAGATTACAGTTTGAGAAAAAGTACTTAAAGAGCCAGCAAATTTCTAGAAAAAGGTAACGTGGACAAATGAGACAAAGATGAAACTGTATCAGTGTATTGGCAAGAGTAAAGTGTGGAGACAAAAAGGAACTGTCGAAGATCCAAACCAGACCACCTCAACTGTTAAACATGGTGGGTTGGGGTGTGTTACGATGCGGGTTCAACTCCATGCTCCCTTCTTACTTTTGGGAGCCTCTTGAACCTGACACCATCAGTAATGTAACTGAATGAGCTGGATAATGAGGACACCAAACAAAGCAAGGGGAAAGGTGTAAAGTGCAGAAGTGCTTTTATTAAAAACAATTCAAAAACCGAACTGTGTCCAAAACAGTGCAGTGCCTCGAAATGTTAATCAATAAATAATCCATAAAACCAGGGTGATCCAAAGTGGAGGTTAAAATAATTCAATAAATAATACCATTAAAACAAGGTTAAAAACAATGGCTGGAAGCAGTCCTTTAAAAACAAAACCCAGTGCCTTCTTCAGCTGGCGGCTCCCCTGCTTCTCCCATCTGGGCCATGAACCATTGGAGTCGCTCTACCTGCAGCTGATCTTCTCCTTCTGGTCTGGCCACCTTTTGGTCCCTGGCTCCGTACTGCTCCCACCAGACCGAGACTTGCGTTCCCCAGTGACCAAGATACTCACACTGGGGCTTCTACCTCTGAAGCCTCTGCCTTCCGCGGCCTTATGCGGCGAGCCAGCCACCTTCCAGTCAATCCTGCTCCTCTAAAACATTCAGCAGGAGCGACCACTTATTGCTGCCCCCAAGTGTCAGCCTAACACTCCTGAGGGGCTCTCCTAACAGCTGCCTGCTCTTATCAGTCTTATTAGTATGCCCTCACTCACTCACACACCGGCTTTCAGCTTTCCCTTCATCCTCATCTAACTTCCATTCACTTTTCTGATCTTTCTGCTCCCCCTCCGCACTCACACTTCTCCAATTTATAATGGGAATGTGGCACAGGTACGGCAATTAGGAGCTCCCAGCATCAAATATGGATGCAGACGATTCCTCACCTGTGCACTTAAGTGAGAAAATGCCTACACCACGTTGCATCCGAGAACCACACCGGCCACACTACCATGCCCCCTCTATAAGCCGCAAGTGCAGCGATTATTTATTTAAAAACTGTCCTTTTCTTCTAAGCCGTGGACCCGCTATACCACAGAGTGTTATGCTAGGGTGTGTGTATGGCTGCCACAGCTGACAGCAATTGCATAGTGAATTCTACAGTGTATGAAAACATCTTATCTGCTCAGGTTCCAGTAAATGCCTCCAAAATTATTGGATGGTGCTTCATTCTACATCAAGAGAATGATCCCATACAAACTACTAAGGCAACACAGGAGTTTATAAAAAAATGGAAAATTATTGAATTGCAAATCCAGTCTCCCAATTTAAATCAAACTGAATATGCCTTTCACAAACTGAATAGAAAACTGAAGGGGACAAGGCCCTGAAACAAGCAGGATCTGAAGATGGCTACATTAGAAGCTTGGCAGAGCATCACCAGAGAAGTTCCTTAGCACCTAATGATGTCTATGAATTGCACACTTCCAGCAGTCATTGCATGCATGGGATATGCAACAAAGTACTAAATATGACTGCTTTAATATACCTACTATTGGTATATTCTGAACATTATGATGCCCTGAAATGGGTGGACCGTGGAGAAAAAGTATTGTCATTTCCACATGATGTGACTGAAATGTATGCAAATTCCATTAAATGAAACTCAGCAATGTGCACTTTAATCACGTCTGAATTTTTTGATTTTAAATATTAAACTGTGGAGCAGAGAATAAAACAAGGGAAAATGCCTCTTTGTCCCAAACATTATGGAGGACACCGTATGAGAGGATAGCTGTAACAGATGTTGCAAAGATTTAAATCATAATACATTTGCCCAAGAGTTTAAAAAACATTTAATTGTATACATTATATAAACATTAAAGGTCAAAAATAACTACAAACAACAAGGATAGGGGGACACTTAAGAAACTTTTTAAGGGTAGATTTTGTACAAAAATTAGAAACTATTTCGTCACACTAAGAAACATAAACACATGGAATAAATTACCAGCTAGTGCGGTAGAAAGTGGTACCTTAGGGACCTACAAATCTCAACTTGATTGGGTTGAATGGCCTGTTCTTGTTGAAATTATTCTAACATTCTAGATGTGATCAATTATAAACTGAATCCCCATCTGCAGCTGTTACTTTCCTCAACTCTACCAGGACAAATTCCATCTCCTTTTAACATTAGGACAATCTAGATGAGAACAGGCCATTCAGCCTAACAAAGCTCCCCAAACATATCCACTGATTTCTAAAATAACATTAAATCTGGTTTTGAAAGTATAAAGTCGTCCTTCTGTCTACCACACTTAGTAGTTTATTCCATTTGTCTGTGGTCCTCTGTATGAAGAAAAACTTTGTGAAGTTTGTGCGAATTTACCCCTAACAAGTTTTCAACTGTGTCCCTGTGTCTCTGATGAACTCATTTTAAAATAACTGTCTCAATCCATTGTACTAATTCCCTTCCTAATTTTAAACGCTTCAATCATCCATCCATCCATTATCCAACCCGCTATATCCTAACTACAGGGTCACGGGGGTCTGCTGGAGCCAATCCCAGCCAACACAAGGTGCAAGGCAGGAAACAAACCCCCGGGCAGGGTGCCAGCCCACCTCAGACGCTTCAATCATATCTACTCTTAATCTTCTTTTCTTTAAACTGAAAAGGCTCAGCTCTTTTAATCTTTCCTCATAATTCATCCCCTGTAGCCCTGGAATCAGCCTAGTTGCTCTTTTCTGGACCTTTTCTAGTGCTGCTATGTCCTTTTTGTAGCCTGGAAACCAAAACTGCACACAGTACTCAAGATGAGGCCTCACCGGTGCATTATAAAGGTTGAGCAGAACCTCCTTGGACTTGGACTCCACACATTGTGCTATATAACCCAACATTCGGTTAACCTTCTTTATGGCTTCTGAACACTTTTTGGCAGTTGATAGTGTTGAGTACACTACAACTCCTAAATTGTTCTCATAAGGTATACTTTTCAAACCTCCCATTGTGTATTCAAACCTAACATTTTTACTTTCTACGTTTAATACTTTACATTTACTACATTAAATTTAATCTGCCACAAGTCTCCCCATGCCTGTTTGCTGTTCAACTCCCACTGTAATGATTCAACAGATTCCGGGTTATCTGACAATCCACCTAGCTTGGTATCATCTTCAAACAAAAAATGAATATCTAGCCTGCTCAGAAAATAGATGGGAGTTAAATTTTTTACTAATAATAATAAAAAAAAATGACATCTTCTGCTTTTGGCATACTGTATGTTATTACCAAGAATAGATTTGAAGTTTCCGAAGAAGAAGTAGCTCATATAACTAAACATAACTCAGTAGTTTATCTAGAGAGAATGTCTTCCTTTTCTAAACAGTGCAGGAAATCCAAAAGTCTTATTTTCAACCATTGATTAATTTTTAAAACCAAATCAATTAGCACTGAAAGTATCTCACAGGCTAAAAGTGATGAGTTTGCAGTATACTTTAGAGAAAAGATAGACTTACTATAAAACCGACTTGAAAAAAACATTTTGTTGAGTCTCAATGAGCTCAGCATTGTGAAGTTACCTGTTCACTAAAATTAGTTTATCTGAGATAATAACGACTCAATTAATACAGTGCACTTGTGTATTGGACCCCTTTCCCACAAGCTTCTTTAAAGAAGTTTCTGATCTACTTATCAACAGCATTCTTGACATAGTAAATTGTTCATTAGATTCTGGCATTTTCCCAGATTCTTTCAAAACTGCTGTAATTAAACCTCTTCTCAAGAAAAACAACCTTGATTGCTCTATCTTAGACAGTTATAGGCCAATCTCCTACTTGCCTTTTCTCAGTAAAATTCTAGAAAATGCAGTTTTTCATCAGTTAAGTGATTATTTGAATGAAAATTCTATTCTTGATAGGTATCAGTCAGGTTTTGATCAAATCATAGTACTGAAACAGTTCTAGTTAAATTAGTAAATGATTTGTGAATTAAGGCAGATGCAAATAAAATATTTGTACTTGTTTTGCTAGTCTTGAGCACAGCAATCGATACTATAAATGATAATATTCTTATAAACTACCTTAGCCACTGAGTTGAGCTTTTGGGTACTGCCTTAGGCTGGTTTAAATTTTATATAACCAGAAGAAAATTGTTTGTTAGTTATGGTGACTGTGCATCAAAAACACATGATACTGTTTATGGTGTACCATAGGAATCAATTTTGGGATCATTATTATTTTCCCTCTACATGCTTCCATTAGGCCAGATATTTTCAAAATACGTTGTAAATTACCATAGTTTTTCTGATGACTCACAGTTGTATTTATCCATTGTGCCTGATGACCCAGAGGCTCCAAACCCTTTGATCCAGTGCCTTTCTAGTACAATCCCAATTCCAATGAAGTTGGGACATTGTGTAAAACGTAAATAAAAACAGAATACAATGATTTGCAAATCCTTTTCAACCTATATTCAATTGAATACACTACGAAGACAAGATATCGAATGTTCAAACTGATAAACTTTATTGTTGTTTTGCAAATCTTCACTCATTTTGAATTTGATGCCTGCAACACGTTCCAAAAAAGCTAGAACAGGGGCATGTTTACCACTGTGTTATATCACCTTTCCTTTTAACAACACTCAATAAGCGTTTGGGAACTGAGGACACTAATTGTTGAAGCTATGTAAGTGGAATTTTTCCCATTCTTGCTTGATGTACAACTTCAGTTGCTCAACAGTCCGGGGTCTCCGTTGTTGTATGTTGTGCTTCATAATGTGCCACGCATTTTCAATGGGAGACAGGTCTGGACTGCAGGCAGGCCAGTCTAGTACCAACACTCTTTTACTACGAAGCCACGCTGTTGTAACACATGCATGTGGCTTCGCATTGTCCTGCTGATATAAGCAGGGATGTCCCTGAAAAAGACTTCGCTTGGATGGCAGCATATGTTGCTCCAAAACCTGTATGTACCTTTCAGCATTAATGGTACCTTCACAGATGTGCAAGTTACCCATGCCATGGGCACTAACACACCCCCATACCATCACAGATGCTAGCTTTTGAACTTTGCGCTGATAACAATCCGGATGGTCCTTTTCCTCTTTGGCCCGGAGGACATGACGTCCATGATTTCCAAAAACAATTTGAAATGTGGACTCGTCAGACCACAGCACACTTTTCCACTTTGCGTCAGTCCATCTCAGATGAGTTCGGGCCCAGAGAAACCGGCGGCTTTGCATGGTAGAGTTTTAACTTGCACTTGTAGATGTAGCGACGAACTGTGTTAACTGACAATGGTTTTCTGAAGTATTCCTGAGCCCACGTGGTAATATCCTTTACAGAATGATGTCGGTTTTTAATGCAGTGCCTCCTGAGGGATTGAAGGTCACGGGCATCCAGTGTTGGTATTCGGCCTTGCCGCTTACGTGCAGAGATTTTTCCAGATTCTCTGAATCTTTTGATGATATTATGGACATTAGATGATGAAATCCCTAGATTCCTTGCAACTGTACGTTGAGAAACGTTGTTCTTAAACTGCTGGACTATTTGCCCACGCAGTTGTTCACAAAGTGGTGAACCTCACCCCATCCTTGCTTGTGAATGACTCAGCCTTTTGGGGATGCTCCTTTTATACCCAATCATGACAAACACCTGTTTCCAATTAACCTGTTCACCTGTGGAATGTTCAAAACAGGTGTGTTTTGAACATTCCTCAACTTTCCCAGTCTTTTGCTGCCCCTGTCCCAACTTTTTTGGAACGTGTTGCAGGCATCAAATTCAAAATGAGTGAAGATTTGCAAAACAACAATAAAGTTTATCAGTTTGAGCTTTCGATATCTTGTCTTCGTAGTGTATTCAATTGAATATAGGTTGAAAAGGATTTGCAAATCATTGTATTCTGTTTTTATTTACGTTTTACACAACGTCCCAACTTCATTGGAATTGGGGTTGTATAACAGAATGGATGAGTATGAATTTCCTTAAACTAAACAAGGGAAAACAGAAATGTTAGTTATTGGCAGCAATAAAAAAGTGAGATTTTTAGAAACAAAGTTAATCATGTGGCCTGCAAATTAAAACAGGGCTTAAGAATTTAGGTGTTATTATTGATTCTGACCTTAAGATCACATATTAATAATATTACCAAGACTGCTTTCCTTCTTCTAAGGATTGAAAGGGTGCAATCTCTTGTAACATTTAAAGATGCTGAAATATTGATACATGCATTTGTATTTAGCTGACTAGATTACTGCAATGCTTTCCTATCAGGACTACCCAAGAAGGACTTAAATTGACTACAGCTTATCCAGAATGCAGTAACAAGAATTTTAACCAAAAAGAAAAAAATATGAGCATATATCCCCAATATTAATAACTTTACATTGTCTGCCAGTGTCCTTTAGAATCGATTTTATAATACTTCTACTTGAATATAAGGTTCTAAACAATCTTGTCCCTCCCTACATTTCAGAATGCCTGTTTCCTTATGTACCAAACCGCAATCTTATATTTCCAAATATGTACTGGTTTGCTTGTTATTATAAAAGAGGCAACTGGTGAGGCAACTTTCTGTTCTTATGCACCCAAAATTTGGAATAATTTGCAAATAGATACAGTATACGCCAGGCTAAATCTGTGGAACATTTCAAAAAACTTCTAAAAACCCATTTTTTTAATGTGGCTTTTCAATAATTAAAACATAACATGGTGATCTGATGATAAGTTTAGCTCTTTGAAACATAAATAAGTACTCAGCATTAATCTGGTGCTTTCTTTGTTCTTTTTTTTTTTTGTCTGCCTCCTATGCGGTGACGCTATGTGCCAACCACACCTGCTCAAAGTCCTCTATTCTGCAGTCACCTGGGACACTGGAGGAAACCAGGAGACCTTGGAAACCTTCATTGATGACTGTCTCAACTGTGCCCAATGGAGGGTGCGCACCTAGGTCATTCTGACTACCATTAGACTTATCTATTTTATTTGCAGAGGTTTCCAGAGGTTCATTTTTCTCCTACTGCACCAATCTTTGGAGTTTTTTGTTTTCCTCTCCTCTGCATGAGCTGTTCAACTAATCACATTCAGGAGTCAAGAACTCCATCTACATCCTTAATCAACCAAAACTTCTATGGACTCTTGCATTTGCTTTTATATCTTTTCAATGAATTTAATAACATCAAACTGTCTTTACTTAATGTGTTGCCATGTATACATGCCTAAGTCAAATGTAGGCACATAGTGTAAATATATTTATTTTTATGTACAAGTAAATTAGATTTTGTTGTTCTCTTTCCAACTTTATGTATAAGGCTATTAATTAGAAAACAATATGAGTCTGTTTCTGATAAGAGTGAATGTTTGTTTTGCACTTTAGTGTTTACATTCTGTTTAGCAATTCCAAGGTTGATTTTCTATTTCATTTAATTATATTTATTAGAAATTGCTGTAATATTAATTAATGATAATTAATGATATATGTAACTATGGTATATCTTTATTGCTTTTATTGATCAATATGTGGAAAGCACCTTCAGTTGCAGGTAAATGTATGATAAGGTGCTATATACATAAAGTTATTAGCATTATTAGCTTTATTTAGTTGCAATCTGTTTATTTGATACTTTTTTGAGAAATAGTCATGTGAATATGCAAAATATTCAGACAAGTACAAATGACAGACATACTGTATTAGCAGAGCAATAGGAAAGATTATTATATATATTTTTAGAACAGTTATCATTAAGGTATCATTTTTATTTCACATACAAAAAGCATAATATAAATGAGCACAGTTCATATAAGTAAAATGAAAGTTTTAGATAAAAACATCCAGACTTGAGCAGTATAGAGAAAAAAGAAAATATGAGTATAGCATTATTAATAATAAAAAAAGAAAAAATGTTTATTCTCCACTTGTAGAAAGTAGATCATGCTCCTCCTTATTGTCAAAACCTTTGAAAATACACACTGTGTGGAAATAAAGAAGGATCAGGAGGATATTTCCTTAATGTAAGTTAACTGGTCATTGTAATAAGAAATGAGGAGGTTCTAATTAATTTCTATAGCCCATTTCCAAAATGTAAACTTTTTCAAAGAAACACATTCATATTTTAATAGAAAATGTATTCCAATGGCAGAAACATTTCACTTTTTTCAATAGTTTCATCTAAAATAAATACTGTATGAAGCCTAAATGGTTGAACATGCTTTGTGATTGAATCATAAGAGCTACATTAAGATGTGCTGGTTTATCACTATTTTGCATACAATTGCTTATGCTGAATTGCATTTTATGACAATTAAGAGTATAAATAGGTTAACTGAATTGACAGGGTCACACAGAAAGCCAAAACTGAGATTTGATTTGGAAACTTTGTGGTTTGAACTACAACTCATTAGCTGTTATAATGTCATTCTGCAAATATTCAAAGGTCAAAAAGTTTGGTTCTTTAGGTGATAAATGAGTTTAGATGCGACTTCTAGAGAAGCCAGGCTTATAAAAATGTCATACAAACACTTGCTTTAATTACATTTTAATTTTAATGAGTGAAGAATTATGAATTCATTAACTTTGAATTAAATAGAAGCAAGTTGCTTCTCCAGGAAAAGATAAACAAGCCACAGCACTAATGCATTATATGGCATTCACCTGTAATTATTAGGCCTGTTGAGTCCTTTACATTTGAAAATCATAAGCTATTGATGGAGTATAGAGGACACTAGGAAAGTTGTGACAAGAAAGAGCAGCGAACCTATTCTAATATATCATTTTCCATTCAAAATGGTATTCTAAAATATGAAATCTCTAACTTTATCCTTAGTTGTAAGTCCATTTTATAAAATTGATTTTATTACACGGGTCCTCCCTGCGTGGAGTTTGCATGTCCTCCACGTGTCTGCGTGGGTTTCCTCTGGGTACTCCGGTTTCCTCCCACAGTCCAAAGACATGCAGGTTAGGTGGATTGGTGATCCTAAATTGTCCCTAGTGTGTGCTTGGTGTGTGGGTGTGTGTATGTGCCCTGCGGTGGGCTGGCGCCCTGCCAGGGGTTTGTTTCCTGCCTTGCACCCTGTGTTGGCTGGGATTGGCTCCAGCAGACCCCCATGACCCTGTAGTTAGGATATAGTAGGTTGGATAATGGATGGATGGATGGATTTTATTAAAGTACCAGGTGTCATGCATGAATGTCCGAGGACCTCCTCATGGGCTTGATTGAAGTATGTGATAATCCATAGGGGCAAGAAGGAGTGCTGCTGCTAACGTTCTCTTCCACTCTCCCCGCAGCTTCAAGAAAGCACCCAGTGAAGGCACTTAGCCCCATCCCTTCTAGTGTATGCACTACAAAAAAGTCCAGCTACATGAAAGATGGAGCTCCCAAGAACGATCCCTTTTCTCTCTTGAAGCCAAAGAGCTTGTTTTTTGTTGTTTTGTGCCCGAGTGCCCATTTTCTTTATCACCTTAATGCACATTAAATGGGACAACCCAGTTGGTGTCACACTTTTCACTGTTGCTTGACTTGTCATTCCTGCACCCGGACACATGTGTTACAGAAAATCAGAGTCAAAGTTAGGCAAGACACCAGTCCATTGTGGAATGTACTAATCTATGCATAACACATTTATTCATACTGGAAAGTTTACTGTCACAAGTTAAAATAGCATCACTTTCTTTCATATGTGGGGGAAAAAAATGTACCAAATGAGGCAACCTCCAAACTTAACTGCTTGGCTGTAATTTGCACTCAGGAAACTGTAAGTCAGCAGCTCTGATCACTGTGCTAAAAGGAGGATACCTTAACATCCAAGTATTATAAATTTGATTAAAACTGTCATAATCCTGTCTTTCAAACAGTTCTAATCCATAACCTTCATGTTCAGTTGTGTTTTCAGACCTTAGACATAATTTTAACTTCTACAGCATCCTTTATGATAATGCTAATTATACCTGTGAAATTCATTCAGCATTTCTCTAACAAGTTTAACCCACTTTTTGAACTACAGCCATATAATTGTAGCCTGAAGTGCTGCTCTCTTTCTTGCACCCTGGTGACCAGAATTGCATACAGTATCCCAGATGTGGTCTTACTAGTGCATTATATAGTTTGAGCATAACATCCCTTGACTTAAATTCAACAGTTTTTATGATATAACCTAACTTCTTATTATCCTTTTTAATTGTTTCTGTGCATTGCTTAGTTGATGAAAATGTTGCATTAACATATACACCTAAATCATTTTCAGAAGTTGCATCCTGTATGACAGTGTCCTTCATCTTGTATTTATAATTGGTGTTCCTTTTGCCCACATGTAGCACTTTGCACCTTTCTACATTAAACTGCATTTTCCAGGAGTTGCGACCAGTTCTGAAGGCTGTCTGGGTCATTTTGAATACTTTTTGCTGCCTTCTCAGTGTCTGCCATGCCTCCAATTTTAGTGTCATCTGCGAATTTGACAAGTTTACTAACTATGTCATTAATGTAAATCAGAAAAAGTAATGATCCAAAGACAGACCCCTGATAGGACTCCACTGATGACCTTGCTCCATGTGGACCATTCTCCCCTTATCTGTACTCCTCTTTTAACCTCAATAGTCAGTTTGCTTTCAGAATTTCAGTCTTATTTTCCAAAATAACCCCTGGCCTCTCCTTTCTTATGCAGCTTCTCTTGTCCCACCAATCCTTATAGTAAATTGGACTGCACTTACATGACAGGTTGGTCAAAGAAAACACATGCAGTGTTAGACATGGCAAAAAAAATGTTGTATACATGTATAACATCACCAAGTTTTCTTTAGTTTGTGATAGTTTTTTATAGTTGTTTTTAAGATATGAGGAAAGTATTCTACCTTCAATTTTGGTGTATAACACTATGTTTAGAAGATATAGCAATGCCATTTTGATTCATCATGGCTCCCAGCATTTTCTAGTCCTGTTACTGTGACATGATGACCGGTTATCAGGTTGAGTGTTCCAGAAGTGGCGTTTAGTTATGTCATCAACATGACTGTATTTGAACCTTTAAACCAGTGCTGCACTGGGACACACTGTTCAAGTTTGTGGATTCACCTTAAAACTATACCTGCTCTATCTTGTGATTAACACATTTTTGGCTTAATATTTTGACTTTGATTCATTTTAGAATTTAAAAGGACTAATAATTTGAATTCTCCAGTCTTTTGATTTCAGTTTTAACTGCTGATCCTTTTTTTGCCAGCATATTGTTGTAACAAGGAAGTTTGGAATTAAAGAAGCAGTTGGCTATACTGCAATCATACCAAACTAATTGTTTTATTATTGTCTTTTTTTCTGTGCCTTTTTTAATTTTTAGCAGAACACACAAACACCTGGCTAGAGTTCTTTACACTAGCATTGAGTTTGCCATTGTGAACGCTTCTGACTTCAGAACTTAGTGTTTTGACTTTTAGACATTTTTCTGATTCAGCCTAATGTTTTTGGATACTTTTGCCCAATCATATGTGAAGATGGGAATGTAGACAAACTAGGAAATCCAAAGTACCTAGCTATTGCTTCATTAACATGGTCCATAAAACATCTGCTACTGAACTGTTTCTTTGGCAGTCTTTGTTATGTAATTTGTATTGATTGTAATACTTAAAATATTATTTTGGTACACCTTTTTCTGATTTTATATGATATTTTTTAGTGGAAGTGAGCCTTAAAATGTCAAATTTTCTGGTTATTTTCAATATATGTGTTTGTAAGATTCATGTGAACTTTTTATTAATATTATATTTTGTTGTTACTACAGCCATTGTGTTTTGTATGGACACTGCCATCAAACTCTGTTCCTATGTACATGGTCTCGGAAATTTTGTCATGCGATGTCATACATGCAACACTTTAAAAGCCAGCTAAACCACTGGTTGCAAAGTTTCTCACACTGGTTTTTGACTACTGTCACAGCTTAAAGGCTCTGGTGGTGGTGGTAAGTCCTGGTTTTGACTTTGGCATAGTTTAGTCTCACATTCATCTCCTGGTCCCTCTGAACGGCGCTAGCAGCCTGCCATTTTTTCCCTTTCTGGCAGAACAGTCTCATAGTCAGCCCTGCTGCCACTCAAATCCACAAGGTGTCTGAACTTTTCCATTTCTTACCTTTAATCTGCAGCACACTTTTCCAGGATATGACCATGACCTCAGTATTGTAGGTGCCAATTCTTACCCTAACTGCATCAGTCAGCTTCAAACCATTCCATTGTGTGTTGGAAATTACACTGTAATGGCACTAAGTGGCCGATATACGTATATCAGGACAACGAAGTTCAGTACTTGTTATTTATCGATGTAAAACTTGTGACATAATCTTCAAGAAAAAAATTTAGAAAGTTTTGTTTATGGGCTTTTCTGCAGTGATTTTAATATACTGTGAGTTCACAACAAGCTGATCATTATGATGTTGTCAACACATTTTTCTGTTTTCCAGTAAAAAAAATATTTATCAACTGTAAAATCTTTTTGGTTTGCATGTTCTCCCTGTGTCTGTGTGGGTTTCCTCCCACAGTCCAAAGACATGCAGGTTAGGTGCATTGGCGATTCTAAATTGTCCCTAGTGTGTGCTTGGTGTGTGTCTGCGTGTGTGTGCGTGTGTGTGTGTGTGTGTGTGTGTGTGTGCGTGTGTGTGTGCCCTGTGGTGAGCTGGCGCCCTGCCCGGGGTTTGCTTCTTGCCTTGCACCCTGTGTTGGCTGAGATTGGCTCCAGCAGACCCTGTGACCCTGTGTTAAGATATAGCGGGTTGGATAATGGATGGATGGATGAAAATCTTTTTGGGTTGGATGAAATGTTAATTAGCTGTGATGAACTTTCCATACAGTCACCTACATGTTAAGCACTAAATGCACTTCTGTATTTTGTAAATTTGTTTAAGTTCACATGTTATTTTAGATAAATTCAATAAGAAAGTATGTCATACAGCAAACTAATTTTATTTACAAGAAAAAAACATCCTTTACATAAACAACTGGTATACTATAAATGTTTACTCTTAGCAGCTTGGCAGAGCTGGGTGCAACTATTTTGTGAAACATACTGCAAAGATTTAATGTTTGCTTCCATCTGCAGCGATATTTACAGTATTTTGTGCATATGGACAAAATATTTCACATTGGCCTTTTGGAATTTTTTCAAATAATGTGGGTGTAATCACACATCTTTCATGAGATTTAGAAAGCTGTTTCTCCAAATAACATTGCTATACAGTTACATAATAAATACAGCATTAGAAAATATTTTATTAATTTGAAAGTGGTCCATTTTAAAGGAACATGCTTAAGGATAATAACTATGAAGAGTTAAAGAGTGAATCTATGATTTTTATTATTTTTTCTCAGTTACTGAATATATTACACACATATACTCATTTCATTAAGAATTTCAGAATTAATAGCAAACTAAAAGGAATAGTCAGCTTTGCCAAAGAAATCACTGGCACAACTCTTTCCACCTAACGGGACCTGTACTACTGTATGTCTGTGCATAGTTAATATTTACTTACTTTGATTACATGTATCTTAAACTTCACATTTACTTTTATTTAAGCAGCAATACTAGAATTTAAAATGTAATAATATTTCAAAGCATAATATCTAAATAATAAATAGGGCCGGCAATACATATAGGCAAACCAGGCGGTCACCTAGGGCAGCAAAGGTTTCAATGGTAAGCATTTTGTTAAACTTGAAGAGATGGCATTGGCAGGTGGCGACTTTAGTGGTCTTCCCCTGAATTTCCCTAACACCCTGACACACCTGCTCTTTGACCTGACGTCTACTCCATGTTCAACTCGGGTGAACTTCCAATAGTTGATGCTCACAAATTATTAATTTTGATATCCTTGCTCTGTCTTTGTACCCCCCACCCAATATCTTGCAATATTCTTACATATTCTTAATGTTTTATTCAGTGTCTATTTCAGCACTTCTTGCACCATCTTGCACTTTGTATGCACATGTTTACATTCTTTATCTTGTGTTAATCTCAGGTGTGTACTTATCAATTTTATGTATGTCTGTCATGTAACTGTACTCTGGAGTGTCAAACAAAACAAGGAATGAAATTCCTTGTATTCAAGCATACTTGGCCAATAAATGTGATTCTGATTAATCCTCCACTTACCCTAAGTGAAGCCAGGGTGTCAGAGCATGGAGATGATAGTATGTCCAAATTATAGCATAAGAACGCTGACCTTTGTCAACTCTAATGTGGCTCTTATTTGTTGTCAATTAGTTGAAATATGCTCTTATCTTATTCAAAAAATATTTGATTAAATTGACATCTGGTCTCTGGGTATCCAGTTAATCTATCCGAATTGCCTTTAAGTCTCTGGAACAATTTCAGGACCTTGTTAGCATTGCAGTGGGAATTACCAAATTGACCTAAAAGTATTGCATCTAACTGGCAATGAATTCCACATACTGTCAGGTAGGGGAAATGTGTTTGGCCAATTGGCCTCTACTTTCACCTTTTATTTGTTCTTAACCCCCTATATATTAATATTTACATTATTGACATGTGTACAAAATGCACTAAAATACTGAAATGAATGTGTTCAATACTAAGCAACATGTCACCACTTTACAGTGCAATGATTACTGCATATAACCTTGAAACAATCTCAATTCAGGCTACCCTGCAGTCTTAGATAATGTCCACTCTTTATTTTTAATAGCCCTGTATGATAATCTTTCTTATAATACTCATAAAATCTCGGGTGTAGTCTCACAAGTGTCACATATAGGTTAAGAATAACCTCCTATGACAGTTTTCTATGAATCCTAGCATCCAATTTGCTTTCTTAATGGCTTATGTCCACTGTCTGAATATGGATAGTGGATAATCTATTACGGATAGTCAATTACAACTTCTAAGTACTTTTTATAAGGTATACTTCTAGATTAAAGGAGACTCCCATCCATATTTTTAATTTTCTATATGTAACACTTTACATTTATTTACATTAAGCTTTATTTGTCACCTATCTGCTGAAGTCTGATTTCTGTTTTTGTCCATCTATAATAATTCTATCGCTCCTACCCTTTTACCTAGATTAATGCCATCTGCAAACCTAGGCAGCTTGTTAGTTACATTTTCATTAAGATCATTTATATAAATTAAAAAGAGCAGCTGCCCCAGCAGAGGGAGGCCACTTCTAACATTCCTTTCTGTGTTACAGCCAATGTTACACACTGTGCCTTGAATCTGGGTAGAGTTATTAAGTACACTGATGCCATCTTTATTAATTTCTTTATAAATACAAATACAAAATACAAATTCAGGAAATAACTGCTCCATTCTATTGTTAGTAAAATGAGACCTCTACAAATGGCAAGTTTCTGTCGATACATTTTTCACAGCCAAAAGAATAACTACTGTATAGTCATAATTGTGTGTACTTGGGAATCTAGAACATTTTAATAATTGCAACTTTTTATTACAGTCTAAACAGCTAATTAGGGGTACCATGTAATCATTATTTAAGATCATTATATATTCTAAATGTTACAACAGGGAAGTTTCAGTTACAATGCAATATGCCCCACATCTATAAGGCTGAAATCCAGGGCTATTACACATCCCTATACACGCTGCAAGATATGCAAATATATTTATATTTATTTATATGCACTACATCAATTTTATGATGCATACTTTCACATTTCTTAGAATCTGTGGAGATGTATATTCAATGTGACTTAAAGTTGCTTTTTCAGTTAGTTGAAAATGTTAATTAGAGGCTCAAAAGAGTAAGTAGGTCATTATTATCTGTTTCTAATGATTGTGGGGTGGATACATGTTTGTGGAATTTCCAATTTGACACACAGTAACAAATAACACAAATATATATATATATATATATATATATATACAGTATATATTGTAACAGTAGGGGGCGCTAGAGCTTCCTTGAACCCACAGGTACCACTCCAAACACCAGGTAAAATTACAATTATTATTTATTTTGTAATAATAATGTGCACAAAGCACTCTCCACTCCACACTACTCATATACTCAATACAATACTAAATCAATAACCAATCCTCCTCTCCCAGACGCGTTGCCACCCTTCCACCCAGCTCAGCTCACTGTCTGGGATTTCCCATGGTCCTTTTATAGTCCATGACCCAGAAGTGTTTGTCCCTCAGTCCATGTGACTTTCTATCACTTCTGAGTCAGGCAAAAACTTCTCTTTTTCTTCAGTCCGGAAGTATATCATTTCTTCCATTTCCGTGAGTTGGAAATACTTCCGGGATATATGGAAAATATAAATCTCTGGGCCTCCCTGCAGCGACTCCTGGCAGCCCCGACGTTATCCAGCAGGGCTGTGTATTAAAACTCCATAGTCCATGATGCCCTGCTGGAATTCGGGGCATCTCCACGTTGCAAGGAGGACTCCATCTAGCGGCCTGGGGGTATTGGCCAGGATGAATGGCCGGCCATATCTCACAATATATATATATTTATACAGTATACAGTTAGGTCTATAAATATTTGGACAGAGACAACTTTTTTCTAATTTTGGTTCCGTACATTACCACAATGAATTTTAAATGAAACAACTCAGATGCAGTTGAAGTGCAGACATTCAGTTTTAATTCAGTGAGGTGAACAAAACGATTGCATAAAAATGTGAGGCAACTAAAGCATTTTTTTAACACAATCCCTTCATTTCAGGGGCTCAAAAGTAATTGGACAAATTAAATAACTGGAAATAAAATGTTTCATTTCTAATTCTTGGTTGAAAACCCTTTGCTGGCGATGACAGCCTGAAGTCTTGAACTCATGGACATCACCAGATGCTGGGTTTCCTCCTTTTTAATGCTCTGCCAGGCCTTTACTGCAGCGGCTTTCAGTTGCTGTTTGTTTGTGGGCCTTTCTGTCTGAAGTTTAGTCTTCAACAAGTGAAATGCATGCTCAATTGGGTTAAGATCAGGTGACTGACTTGACCATTCAAGAATTTTCCACTTCTTTGCTTTAATAAACTCCTGGGTTGCTTTGGCTGTATGTTTTGGGTCATTGTCCATCTGTATCATGAAACGCCGCCCAATCACTTTAACTGCATTTAGCTGGATTTGAGCAGACAGTATGTCTCTGAACACCTCAGAATTCACTCAGCTGCTTCTGTCCTGTGTCATATCATCAATAAACACTAGTGTACCCGTGCCACTGGCAGCCATGCATGCCCAAGCCATCACACTGCCTCCACCGAGTTTTACAGATCATGTGGTATGCTTTGGATAATAAGCTGTTCCACGCCTTCTCCATACTTTTTTCTTGCCATCATTCTGGTAGAGATTGATCTTGGTTTCATCTGTCCAAAGAATGATTTTCCAGAACTGTGCTGGCTTTTTTAGATGTTCTTTAGCAAAGTCCAATCTAGCCTTTCTATTCTTGAGGCTTATGAGTGGCTTGCACCTTGCAGTGCACCCTCTGTATTTACTATCATGCAGTCTTCTCTTTATGGTAGACTTGGATATCGATACGCCTACCCCCTGGAGAGTGTTGTTCACTTGGTTGGCTGTTGTGAAGGGGTTTCTCTTCACCATGGAAATGATTCTGCGATCATCCACCATTGTTGTCTTCTGTGGACGTCCAGGTCTTTTTGCATTGCTGAGTTCAGCAGTGCTTGCTTTCTTTCTCAGGATGTACCCTAACTGTAGATTTTGCCACTCATAATATTGTAGCAATTTCTCAGATGGGTTTTTTCTGTTTTCGCAGCTTAAGGATGGCTTCTTTCACCTGCATGGAGAGCTCCTTTGACGGCATGTTGTCTGTTCACAGCAAAATCTTCCACATGGAAGCACCACACCTCAAATCAACTCCAGGCCTTTTATCTGCTTAATTGATAATGACATAACGACAGACTTGCCCACATCTGTCCATGAAATAGCCTTTGAGTCAATTGTCCAATCACTTTTGAGCCCCTGAAATGAAGGGATTGTGTTAAAAAAATGCTTTAGTTGCCTCACATTTTTATGCAATCGTTTTGTTCACCCCACTGATTTAAAGCTGAAAGTCTGCACTTCAACTGCATCTGAGTTGTTTCATTTAAAATTCATTGTGGTAATGTACAGAACCAAAATTAGAAAAAAGTTGTCTCTGTCCAAATATTTATGGACCTAACTGTATATTGTCACACACGTGCGCATGGGAGGCAGCTAAAGGGCTTGGGTAAGGGCAGTTCCGAGTCATACCAGGATGTGCCAGAGTGCACTGACTCTTTTTCTCCCTTTCCTGTAGACCAAGCATGGGAGATTCCACCTGGCTCTCTTGACGTAACTTCCGGGACAGAGCCTATGGAAGGAGACCTTGCCAGCTCCGGCCCCTGTGATGTCACGTCCGGGCTCGAACCAATGACTGAAGACCTTCATGAGCCCGACCCATATGATCTCACTTCCTGTCTTCCCCTTTAAAAGCCTGCACCTTTTCCCTATTCTCTCAGTTCAGTTTTGGACTCAGTTTTGTGCACATCAGTGCTGTATCTCATTTTACGACTTTGCAGCCAGGATACCAAATTATACGAGTGGCTGCCCCAAACCTTGCTATGTCTCATTGTGAGTGTTGTGACACTGGCGTAGTCAGCAGGATGGAGAAGTCCCGGAGGAGAAGGGGACAGGACCTACAATATGCCCAGGTGGGAGCGTACCGGGGCCGAGTTTTCAGGCGGGGAAGGTGTCCTGTGGTTCAGCGAGACCCGGTATGGGCTCGGCTCCTGGCACGCTTAACTGGGCAGCCTGGAGAGGCCAGGGAGTGTGTGGGAGGGGCTCACAGAGGTGGGCTGCTTCGGAGGGGGGAGACAAGAGGAACTGCCCTTACCTAAGCCCTTTAGCTGCCTCCCATGCACACGTGTGTGACAATATATATATACTGCTCAAAAAATTAAAGGAACACTTTTTGATTAGAGTATAGCATCAGGTCAATGAAACTTCTGGGATATTGATCTGGTCAGTTAAATAGCAGAGAGGGTTGTTAATGAGTTTCAGCTGCTTTGGTGTTAATGAAATTATCAACAGGTGCACTAGAGGGGCAACAATGAAATGACCCCCAAAACAGGAATGGTTTAACAGGATGGAGGCCACTGACATTTTCCCTCCTCATCTTTTTTGACTGTTTTTTCACTAGTTTTGCATTTGGCTATGGTCAGTGTCACTACTGGTAACATGAGGCGATACTTGGACCCTACAGCGGTTGCACAGGTAGTCCAACTTCTCCGGGATGGCACATCAATACATGCCATTGTCAGAAGGTTTGCTGTGTTTCCCAGCACAGTCACAAGGGCATGGAGGAGATTCCAGGAGACAGGCAGTTACTCTAGGCAAGCTGGGCAGGGCCATAGAAGGTCCTTAACCCATTAGCAGGAGTGGTATCTGCTCCTTTGGGGAAGGAGGAACAGGATGAACACTTCTAGAGCCCTACAAAATGACCTCCAGCAGGCCACTGGTGTGAATGCCTCTGACCAAACAATCATAAACAGACTTCAATGTGGGTGACCTGAGGGCCCTGTGCTCACTGCCCGGCACCGTGGTGCTCGATTGGCATTGCCATAGAATACCAGAATTGGCAGGTCCACCACTGGCGCCCTGTGCTTTTCACAGATGAGAGCACGTTCACCCTGAGCACATGTGACAGACGTGAAAGGGTCTGGAGAAGCCATGGAGAACGTTATGCTGCCTGTAACATTGTTCAGTATGACCGGTTTGGTGGTGGGTCAGTGATGGTCTGGGGAGGCATATCCATGGAGGAATGCACAGACCTCTATAGGCTAGACAACAGCACCTTGACTGCCATTAGGTATCGGGATGAAATCCTTTGACCCATTGTCAGACCCTATGCTGGTGCAGTGGGTCCTAGGTTCCTCCTGGTGCACGACAATGACTGGCGTCATGTGGCAAGAGTATGCAAGCAGTTCCTGGAGGATGAAGGAATTGATAACACTGACTGACCCCCACACTCGCCTAACCTAAATTCAATAGAACTCCTCTGGAACATTATGTTTCGGTCCATCCGACACTGCCAGGTTGCACCTCAGACTTGTCCAGGAGCTCAATGGTACCTCCAGGACACCATTTGTCGTCTCATTAGAAGCATGCCCCGACGTTGTCAGGCATGCATACAAGCACATGGGGGCACATATAAACTACTGAGTATGATTTGCAGTTGCTGCAATGAAATTTCGGCAAAATGTACTAGCCTGCCGCATCATTTTCTCACTTTGATTTTCAGGGTGTCTTTGAATTCAGCCCTCTGTAGGTTGATAATTTTCATTTCCATCAAATGATGTGGCATCCTTTTGTTCCTAAGACATTACCCAGTCCATATCAGTATAGATAACCAGCATGATTTTTTTCCCATTGAGATCTGATGTGTTTTCAAAGAGTTTCGATATATATATGTATAGTGGACACCAGGGTGTGTACAGCTCCCCAAACACTTCACGCAACAGACACAGAGCTCACAAACTGAGCACAGGACAACTTTTCTCTTGCTACCCACAGCACAGAACAAAGCACCAAGCAGATTGTCTCTTTCTCTCTCTTTCTTTTCCTTCCTCTTCACACTACTCTTCTGCTTTTCTCCTCCCTCAAGCTTCGTCCGCTTCCTCCTGACTTGGGCTCTCTGAATGGAGTTTGCACCCAGAACTGCCCCAGGTGTCCCGTGACTTGGTTCTGGGCATACTTCTGGGTGTGGCGGCAGTCCTGCTGAGGAAAACTCAGCTATTCCCCTTGTGCCCCCTGGTGGTGTCCACAGGCCCTAGGAGTGCTGCACTTCTATGCTCCAACCCTGTGGCACTGTAGCAAGCCAGGGATGCTGCACTCTGTCGTCCTGGGGGAAGGTATTGACTCATGCAAGCTCCCTTCCCCAGTCCTTCCCTTAAGAAGGCCTCCCAGTTGGGCAAGAGTCCTGGCTGTCCACCACTATATATATATATATATATATATATATATATATATATATATATATATACAGTGGTGTGAAAAACTATTTGCCCCCTTCCTGATTTCTTATTCTTTTGCATATTTGTCACACAAAATGTTTCTGATCATCAAACACATTTAACCATTAGTCAAATATAACACAAGTAAACACAAAATGCAGTTTGTAAATGGTGGTTTTTATTATTTAGGGAGAAAAAAAAATCCAAACCTACATGGCCCTGTGTGAAAAAGTAATTGCCCCCTGAACCTAATAACTGGTTGGGCCACCCTTAGCAGCAATAACTGCAATCAAGCGTTTGTGATAACTTGCAATGAGTCTTTTACAGCGCTCTGGAGGAATTTTGGCCCACTCATCTTTGCAAAATTGTTGTAATTCAGCTTTATTTGAGGGTTTTCTAGCATGAACCACCTTTTTAAGGTCATGCCATAGCATCTCAATTGGATTCAGGTCAGGACTTTGACTAGGCCACTCCAAAGTCTTCATTTTGTTTTTCTTCAGCCATTCAGAGGTGGATTTGCTGGTGTGTTTTGGGTCATTGTCCTGTTGCAGCACCCAAGATCGCTTCAGCTTGAGTTGACGAACAGATGGCCGGACATTCTCCTTCAGGATTTTTTGGTAGACAGTAGAATTCATGGTTCCATCTATCACAGCAAGCCTTCCAGGTCCTGAAGCAGCAAAACAACCCCAGACCATCACACTACCACCACCATATTTTACTGTTGGTATGATGTTCTTTTTATGAAATGCTGTGTTCCTTTTACGCCAGATGTAACGGGACATTTGCCTTCCAAAAAGTTCAACTTTTGACTCATCAGTCCACAAGGTATTTTCCCAAAAGTCTTGGCAATCATTGAGATATTTCTTAGCAAAATTGAGACGAGCCCTAATGTTCTTTTTGCTTAACAGTGGTTTGCGTCTTGGAAATCTGCCATGCAGGCCGTTTTTGCCCAGTCTCTTTCTTATGGTGGAGTCGTGAACACTGACCTTAATTGAGGCAAGTGAGGCCTGCAGTTCTTTAGACGTTGTCCTGGGGTCTTTTGTGACCTCTCGGATGAGTCGTCTCTGCGCTCTTGGGGTAATTTTGGTCGGCCGGCCACTCCTGGGAAGGTTCACCACTGTTCCATGTTTTTGCCATTTGTGGATAATGGCTCTCACTGTGGTTCGCTGGAGTCCCATAGCTTTAGAAATGGCTTTATAACCTTTACCAGACTAATAGATCTCAATTACTTCTGTTCTCATTTGTTCCTGAATTTCTTTGGATCTTGGCATGATGTCTAGCTTTTGGTCTACTTCTCTGTGTCAGGCAGCTCCTATTTAAGTGATTTCTTGATTGAAACAGGTGTGGCAGTAATCAGGCCTGGGGGTGGCTACGGAAATTGAACTCAGGTGTGATACACCACAGTTAGGTTATTTTTTAACAAGGGGGCAATTACTTTTTCACACAGGGCCATGTAGGTTTGGATTTTTTTTCTCCCTAAATAATAAACACCATCATTTAAAAACTGCATTTTGTGTTTACTTGTGTTATATTTGACTAATGGTTACATGTGTTTGATGATCAGAAACATTTTGTGTGACAAACATGCAAAAGAATAAGAAATCAGGAAGGGGGCAAATAGTTTTTCACACCACTGTATATATATATATATATATATATATATATATATTCACGGCATTCGTAGTCTGTGTCACAATCTGATTGTATGGGTGGTTACGCTTGTGGTTGGCCAGCAATCTGCTAAAATCCGCCATGGTGCCCTCAGTTTGTGAAGAGCAGATCATAGAATGGTTGAAATAGTTTTACTGTCAAATAAATGCAAAGAGTACGCGACACGTGTTTCGCCCTCATTCTGGGCTCATCAGGCGTACACACTCCACTGCACTCCCTCTCGGGAATCGAACCTCGGACGTCAGCGCCAGAGGCGATGCCCCTAACGTTGCGTCACGGCGTGTGGTTCGTTTATTTGACAGCATGTAGATCGGGGTAATTACATTCACGGCATTCGTAGTCTGTGTCACAATCTGATTGAACCACACGCCGTGGCGCAACGTTAGGGGCATCGCCTCTGGCGCTGACGTCCGAGGTTCAATCTTGGGTTATGGCGGTCTCAAGTTATAGCAATTCCACCCATACAAACGAGACATTTTTGACATTATTTTCATCCTTCTGCTTGGTTCAGATATATTTTCACATGTAATGTGCAAATAAAATAGATTTTAAAAATAAAAGTGTATATTTTCTCTGATATATTACAGACATGGTCGTAACATTTAACATGAATCAAAACAATATTTATTCCACAGTTTCATGTATTGACATAGTACATTACATCTTGCCTGAAGAAGGGGCCCGAGTTGCCTCGAAAGCTTGCATATTGTAATCTTTTTTTGATTCTACAGCTGATGTGTACTGTTCATCTTCAATGATGGGGTGTCTTGAAACTATTTGCTTTAAAAGTGTTTTCTCATACTCAGTAAATCTTTTTGAACACAGTCTGCTTTCAGCTGCCAATGTTTTCCTTGAATTTGCTCCTCCAGTCTCATACAAGTTTTTCTGGATTCAATCCATGTTTTATAAGCAACCCCAGTCCAGTTAATTGAGACGAGCATAGGTAGTTTTAAATTATTGTTATTATTTTTTTTATATAATTTTATTGTAATCATTCCATACAAATAGATCAATTTTTACACAAAAAATAGGATTGAAAACAAATCAACCCCCACCCCTGAGAAAGGTAGTTTTAAATTAATCTTGTTTACTTTAGTTCAGGACTCCATAGTCCAGGTGTTAGTAATTGGTAATTAATCTGTGTTTCAGAAAGCCGCTTTTTAAGCCATGATTGCCTGTTCTAGATTAACCCCTTCTCTGGATTTAATTTAAAACCCATAAAGTGTAAAAACCAATAACAGATCATTTTAACTATTACTTAACTTTATTAATTGGAATGACAAGAAATGTAATCACAAAGTGAAGTCCCGAAATACTGGAATACAGTAGAAACCTGCACCTTGGGAAGATATTTGTTTTTTAGGAAGACATCAAAACAAAGCATAAACATAAAGCTACACAGTGTAGCCACCAGGGGGCGCTCCAGCCCCCCAGACACCCAACACAAAGGCTTGGACACAAGTATAAAAGCAAAAGATAATTTTATCCATGAGAAACTCTTCTTTTAAGTGTTTCCCAGAGGGGACTGGGCGGTCTCGTGGCCTGGAACCCCTACAGATTTTATTTTTTTCTCCAGCCTTCTGGAGTTTTTTTTTGTTTTTTCTGTCCACCCTGGCCATCGGACCTTACTCCATTCTATGTTAACTAATGTTGTCTTATTTTAATTTCTTATTTTGTCTTTTATTTTTCTTCTTTTCATTATGTAAAGCACTTTGAGCTACTTTTTGTATGAAAATGTGCTATATAAATAAATGTTGTTGTTGTTGTTGTTCCCATACCGCAACCACAGTCTCAAAGCACAACAATAAAGCTCTCCTTTCTTCTTCTCTCTTTCACTGGTCACTGCCTCCTCCACTCCTCCTCGCAAGCTTCGTCCTTCTTTCTCCCGACTCTGGCTCCAGAAGTTGAGGCAGCCAGCTTCTTTTATGCAGCACCCAGGGATACTTCTGGCGTTCCAAAAGATTGGCCCATGAGCGCTTCTGGGTGAAGTGGGAAACTGACAAAGTTGGGTTCCAAATTTCCCACAGCATCCCCTGGAGGCACACACGGATCCCAACAGGGCTGAATTGGCAAACTCCAAGTCCCATGATGTCCAGTAGGAATCTGGGGTACCGCTGCATCCTAGGGGGGGGCTTTCACCTATTGGTTCATGGGATGCACTGCCCTAGAGAAGCTGCCTTCCCCCATCCTTCCACTTCATGGGTGTCCTGACCGGGTAAGGATGCTGGCCATCCTTCACAACAGAAATGGCTTCAAAACAACAATGTTAATTTGCTGAAATGGTATATCCAGGGGCCTGATGTATAAAGCTTGTTTATGCTCGGAAATGTGCGTAAGCCATTTCTTACACAAAAAATCAAGATTTATAAAACACAAACTTGGAGTCGAAATTGTCTTTAAATTATGGAAAGCTTCAAAGATCTGCAAGTCCTTTGCAGACTTTTTTGTTGTTGACATTTTAGTGAGTCCATGTGGAAGGACAATGAAACTTAACAGAAAATCTCATTTAATTGCACATTTTGATTACTCTTTCCAGTATTCTCAAACTAATTCTATCACAATTAACTGACATGTTTGCCCTATACATCTGTTCACAACATTGGCAAAAGCATTAATCATGTGAATTGGGCCTTAATGGCCTTAATATGTAACCTATTTCACCTATACAAAGGTTGTGCTGTGTATTGTACGATGTACAGTAAGAGGCAATGGCAGTGTTTCAATCACAAACAGCATGACCATGAAATCTGTTTCCCCCACTATTATTAATAGAAATTAAAGAATCACGGTTTCAACTGGTCTCAGACGTAACAATGTAAGTCAGACACACTTGAGCATCACATATTAGTTGTATGTTAACTGAATCAAACTTGCTTTCTGTTTACAAAAACAAATTTATTCTGTGATGGTACCTTTATCACCGCGTGTGTTTATTTAATTGCGATGATCACTTTAAGACAAGCAGCAATCAACTTAAATTGCCTTTTAATCTCAGCTTTCTCACCTTGTCTGTAAGGAATGTATCTGAGTAGAATCTTAATTATACCCATGGCTTGAAGTGCTGTCCCTTCCCTGCTTTTGTGGCAGATCTTGCATATATTTAAGCATTATCAAAGTGACTCCCACTCTCCAAAATGAATTTTATAATGCATCATGAAGAGTAAGAGGAAGCAGACACAAAACAGAATACACCATTGTCAGTCAAATCCACTTCAACAACTGATTACACCATCCTATGTAGATGGCATGGCACAGCCCAGGGATGAGTACGACACTCCTGACCATTTACACTGAAAAGAGCCCGTGGCCAAAAACTCTATGGGTGTTAAAACCTGTTAACGGAACAAGGATAACCTGATTTCCAGTTTAGCACGTAACTCCAAGAGGACAATTTTAGGAGGTTTGAATCAGCTTATAAGCTAGTCATCAACAAGAGCCAAAAAACATTGTGATCCCTGAAAAGTTGCTCCTTGCATAGCCAGCTGCACTGTTGTACAGCCCCACAAAGGTATGCCACATTACAACGGTTTGTGCAGTACTACACAACATTGCACAGAAACAAGACTGTTATCTAAGAGATGCTAAGATGAGCACATAAATGTTCTAGACCAAGACATCAATGGTGAATGGTGCAATGGTGATTTAAGGATGTCTGTATGTTTGTTGTAAGTCTAATATGAGACTTATATGTATTGACACATTGACATTTTCTTGGCAAAAATAATCACTCAGCAGTGAGTCTTCTTCTTGTATTTTTCTTTGATTTGTGACTCCCACAGAGAGACCAGCAAAACAATGCTTTTGTCTTCTCCATTTAAGTCACTGGATATTCCAGTTTCCATTGCATGCACCAAAGATGTGTATTAGTTTAACCGTTTACTCAAAACTGACCCCCAGCTGCGTGGGTGAGCATTTCTGTAAGTGTGCCTACTGATGAAATGACAGCCCATCTGCAGCTGATTTCTGTCTTGTACCCAGTGCTGTTGAGACAGACTGTGGCTCTGTGATGCTGAACTGGATTAAATGGGATTAAAAATGGATGGTAAAATGCTGTAAGACCGCACTGAGTTTCAATATAACGTGTTGCTTGAATGGATTTCAAACTGCAGCCTTTAAATAGTTCACAAAAATAGTTCTCTCTAATTGGTTTAGTTAGAATTTGATTAACATTTACAAAAAAAATCACAAGGGAACAGCAGCAGTGCTTTGTTGCCAATTCACAATTTTAATTCTGTCTGACAGTAAACTGCTAAAGCTGTCAAATAAGATGTGCCAACCTCACTGTAAAGGATTTTAGGCTCCGAGTATTTTTTTTCTCTTCCCATTGTCTTTGTTGGAGAACTAATCATGTTGATGGGACAGATTAAAGGGAGTTAGAGAAGGGCAGTGTCAGAATTGATATACAAAAGAAAAAAAATGATAAAGGTTATAGTGACTTTGTAAAAGTAAAAAGACGGTTTAATGTGCAGCACTTGAACAATGAATCTTCATCAGCTGAGAAATCCTGTTACTAACCACTTATTAATTTTTTTAGGCTGGAAATTTCCTTTACCTGTTTTTCTCCCTCAGGTTAGATTAAAAGAATTTTTTGCTGTATGTAATGCCTCATCAGGAAGTTTTCATGTTAATTGTGCTAACATGTATGTGCTGATATTGCCAATGATTAGATCTGATGCTCTTAGCAATTCATCTTAGTCCACTGAGAACCACTGTTGGTGCAGTCATTCAATACAGCAGTTTGTATTCAGTAGTTTAATAGTTATATTATTGAACTTATTGTTAAATTAAACTTCTTTCTGAGTTCATACTAAGGATTCTGAATTAGATCACAGCTTAAATTCAGCTTTTGTGGTATGCTTAACCTTTTTTTTGGTGAAGAATCTTAATTCATAAAACATTTCATAAGGCTTCTGTGTCCTCTGCTTCACACATTTTTAAACAAGGGAAGTCACTTACAACAAATCAATATGGCGACTATGTATTGTTGTCTCTTATGTTTTAGACAGTTTAATATAAATTGCTTCTACTTAATCAAAACAAACAGAAAAAATCAAAAGTAAAGCTGCTTGAAGGAAAGTGTAGGTGTGCAGACACCAGTTTACATGGTGAAATATCTATCATTAGTTCTATATTAACATAAGCTAATTAAGAATTTAGATTTTAATTAATTCTAAATGAACATGAAATGATCAGAAAGAAGGCAATAAGGATGCCTAATAAAGGAGTGCAGTTACAATCAAGAATTAAGAGAATCTGCAGCCACCATGGACTCCATCTTTGAACCTCCGTGGACTGATCACTAACTTTGGTTTATTCTTAAGTTCATGTTTACAATTGACTTCCAGTTGACTTAGTGATAAGAACTAAGCAGGCAGGCTTGTTTTTACATTACAACACCTTACACACTAGTTTCTCTTTACAAGTAATTTCATTTGATTTTCTTTTAAAGGTAATATGTGTGGAGATGGGTGAATGCAGCATATTAGCGTCCAGAGTGGCTTGATTTCAATTTGTAAAGAAAAACTTGCTGTTTTTAATAGGGCTTTACTTCCTTAAAATTAATTTATTGTTGAAGTGAACATGTTCTAATTGCATTACATTTATATATATATATATATATATATATATATATATATATATATATATATATATATATATATATATATATATATATATATATATACAGTATATATATATATATATATATATATATATATATATATATATATATATAAATATATATATATATGTAAGACTTACATAGGGCTTTACTATATACAAAATTAAACAGCTATGCAAGCAGAAGTGATAGCTGTTTTCTCACCAAGAATTAAATTCCAAAAGGATGTTTGATTAGTATTATTTTTTTTTTTTTTGGAAAATACATACAACTCAGCCACTTTTATTTAGAACATTGTTTTTTGAAACTAAACTGCACAGAGAAAACATCTGGGTAGAAAATTAATTTTTACTTCCAGGTGGAATTTGCTGATAAAACAGTAAACACAAACTGAAGCAATTTGTTGCAGATTGTGTGCAAGGATATAAAAAGAATTCTGAAATGTGTTTGCAATGTTTGATGCATAATGAAAAACAAACTCACAATTGTTTCAGCATCCATGTTACTAAAACAATAAAATGCATTTTCATATATTTTATATATTCTTTTTACAACCATGTAATTTCAAGCAAAATGCTATAAAGTTTTATCCATTGCTTAGTGCAGTGGAAAAAACGTGGGGGTAATTATAAGGAAAAGATTTGTTTAAATTAATGAATTGTGTTTTACCTTTGTCAACCACAAAAACAAAAGGAAAACAATTAAATTAGATAATAAATTTATTAAGCCCACAACACACTACAATTATCAAAATTCATGCAAATTTGACATTTTATGTAATTTTAAATAGTTTAGAGTTAGCTGCTTAGTAGCAATCTTGGGCAAGAGCTGTCTTCTTTTCATGAAGGTAACCACTTTACTCACTTAATTAAAAAGCTGTAAAAAAGAACAGATAAGTGTTTCCATTACTAGCCACATTACGAAATATGCATTGTAACAGTTGCAACAGTATGATAGTGCTGGTGAAATACATTATGCTAAATTGGTTTATCTTGATTTTTTCAGTTGTATCTGTAATCTTAAAGACTTTGTTGTATAAATCATAAATTACGGTACTTCAAAAACTAACCTCCAGAGAATCTGAATTAACGATAACATCATCTACATAATAGCAATTATAGGACAATGTATCATTTTCTGTGCTATGACCTAATGTTACTTTATAAAGTAGAGGTCAGTTGAAAGAGAGCCCTCCTTTATTCATTAATTTATTCAGACATTCATTTTTTTAATATTTTAAAACTAGGCAAAATAGCCTGTTCTTTTTCAACATGCATCTGAGTTTTTAAACCATCTTTACTAGTCTGATGCTTATGACATGCAATACACTTTCATGTTTAGGGTTCAATAGTCCATACAGTTAAAGTTTCACTGAAGCAAAAATAATAAGAATATTCTTCTACAGTTCATGTTTTCTTAGACATCAAACTAAGCCAAACATTGTTGAATTTTCATTCTGTTAGTAACAATATTTTTTTTAAAACTATAAAAGAAGGGTTAGCAAATAACAGTTCACGCTATGGTCAGTTTATGTGTATTTCTGTTTGAGAGTTTAGGAGAAACATGAAGTCACTGCTTGATTCATATAAAAAGAAACTAAATGTTTTTGCTCATTTTATCTGTGAAAACAAAAAAAGGAAAGGGAATGTATTAAGTAAGCAGCTTATCACACAAATATAAGGACATTGCAAAATGCCAATGTTTGACCCTTTTTGTTTTCTATAACAAAATGAGATGAAGTGATCAGTATTCAATCATAGGTTGATGAATCTGGGTAAAAAAAAGTTATCTGAGAACTATTTGATACTGTAAGTGCCACATGAAAGTGTGTTCATGGTAAAATTCCCACTGGGGAAGATTGTCTGTTGCTTATCTCCCATAGCAGGTGAATGCAATACAAGACAGGACTCAGAACACCACAAAAGAATATTTGGTAGCTTTGTTATATACAATTTTTTGTTGATTTACAGTAAAGTTCATACAGGAGTTGTTCAAAGCAAAGATGCAGATACACACAAAATGTGAAAATTAAGATAAAAACTGATATATTCCTTTGATTTAAATTATGGTGATGTTCTTACTTGACAACATATTAATTCCAGCACCAGCCTACAAATATAGTAGTCCTCTCCATAGGCAAAAAAATTATTACCTGTAAGGATATCCGTGATATTTTGACCTGAATATGGACAAGAGAAAACTGAAGAAAAACACAACCAAGCCAAGTCCCACAAGGCAGATAACTAAAGAAAAATACACAAAAAAACACAAAGTAAATATAATTTGAAAAATTAACTTAAGGAACAAAAAAAAAAACAGAAATCACTATTAACAAATTGAAAAGGTAATGTAAATATATTCATTTTCAGTAAAACCAGTCTCTGCCAAAAAAAAGAAAAAGATATTGAATTGCATCTTATAATTATGAGTAAGTATCTCATGATTTCAACTTTGTATGTCATAATTATAAACTACTAACTCATAAATATGAAGCATAATCTACTAATTATGACATAGTATCTCTCAATTTCCACTTAGTATTTCAAAATTATGATTTACTGCCTCAGTTTCGACTGTAGTATCACTTAATTATAACATAATATCATGTAACGTTTATTGGTTAAAATAACATCACATGATTCTGAAGGTCTCTAGTCGAAACTAACTAATTTGATTTCTGAACAAAACATGCATTGTTGACAAAAATCTTGAAAACACTTAGCTCTATGCAATAATAACAAATGTGCTACTTATAGTTTTGGAATACTGGGACACTTGCTCTCCATGAGTGAATACTATGCAATGAAAGCTAGTTAGTTATTTGCATACCTGTTATGACACAGTTAATGCCAGTTCTCTCATGACAGCTTCTTTTGATTGGCTTTTGCCTAGAACCTCTCTGTCACTAAAGCCCCCGTATTGCCCCAGGAACATTCATGCTTAAGTTTTGCTTTTGTCCTCCCATGCTGGTATCCTGATCTTCAACCTCTTGTTCACTTTTTTCAATGCTATCAGTTCTTTTTTCCTATATTGCCTTACATTCTTGTATTTTTAGGTTTTTCAGGTCTTGCTCTGTTAGTGCAAAAGTGCAAACTCTTGTGTCTGGGCATTGCAATTGCTAAACGTTTTTGTACTTCAAATGGAAGCCCCTAATTTAATCTCACTGAAGAACTGGCTGACCTTGTTTTACAACTTGATCCTTCTAGGTTTGTCTGCATCAAGGATTAATGGAGCATCCGGCGAGGCCATTTGTACAGTAACTGGGAGCTGACTGCCTCCACAGTTAAATATTTTAAATGTAGGGACTTGTGATGCAGGCACTGCCTGGATAGTGTGTGGTGGTGTGATCAGTTTGCACAGACACGGTTCCTGGTGCTAAGTTACAGGACTGGGTTGGGGGGGTATGAGGGACATTGTGTGGGTCTATTTCAGTTGTTGATTGTTAAGCATTTTAAAATATTGTTTCTCAACTTTTTTTAAATAAAAAATTTCTCACAAAAGTCAGCTTTATAAAATGCTAAATTTAATGGTACTCATGAAAAACAGTTCTAATCGACCATTGAAATATAGATTACAGTTCGTCACTGTAATTCTTTTTCTTAAATTTAAAAAAAGTGTTTCAAGTTTTCCTCCTAAGCATTATTAGCTGCTAAATAAATCCATAGTGCAAGAGTAATAAAATCAGTGGGCATTATTTTCATTTTATTTCTTAACATTTTGCTAACTATTAAATTTCTTTCAAAGATATGAGCACAATTGAAAAATAATAATTTCGATTCTTTCAGTTTATCATTTAGGGAAACTCTTTCAGGCGCTATGCTGCTACTAACGGAAACAGTGTTGCAATTCCAGTAATAATTCTGTGTAATGACATATTGTGAATAAATTATGCTATGTTTGGAATTTGTATACAGTTTGCATAATTTATTAATTTTATTGTGATGGGGATTTCTGATGGCCATAGCCATGTTGTTTTGTTGCCGGTCTGGGAAATCATGCCACATAAGACGTTATTAAATGTCACCTGTATAAGATGGTGGCATGCAAAATTCAACAATATACTTTTGAATCTATTCAAAATAAAACCAAATACATTGTGGAACTGGTAGTTGGGGTCTGTTTGAGGTTTACACTCCTTTTTATCATCTTGTTTGTTTTCTTAACTATAAGTCTGACTTTTCCTTTTTAATGTCTTTCATCTCTGGGATTTTCTGTAGTAGTCACTGTGTTCATAATAATTCTATTCTGAATTAGAGGTCACAAAACTCAGAAATGGTTTCAATTTCACAAGCCAAGTCTTATTGCAATAAGGCCTCAAAACATAAAATAGCCCTGGTCCAGAAACTCCTAAGCAGGCTTAAGGGCTGCACATTTTCAAAAAAGGGAGAGTAACACCATGAAACCCCTTATCTAAATAACAAAACAAGTTCTTATTATATTAATAATTAATGTTATTAAAAAAAATTCAGATTCAAAACTAGAGGAGAGTTTAAAAATGATCAAAGAGTCAACAAAATATTGATGAACACCAAATAGTACATCCAAAATCAAAATCCAAAGACAACAGCAAGAGCAAGAGTTCATTAATCAAATAATTAAAATCAAAACTTACAATGTCTAAAACAATTTAGCAAGTAACTGATTTAACATGTTAAATTTATTATGAATTATTAAGCCATAATTATGAATGTTGCAAAATATATATTTTTTTGTGCAGACTTGCTTCTATAAACATCAAATATTACCTGGGCTTATTTTTCTATTACATATTTCTTCTTTCACAAGCTGCCAAACATATAATAATATAGACACTCCCACCACATCAGGACATACATCAATAATATTCAAATTTGTGTACGATTATTGTGGAAGAATAATTTTCATCTTATTCATCTTAAATAAACAGCATAAAGGCTTAATACATGTCAGAAACCTGTTCAGGCACACCAGGAAACCAGATAAAGGTCACGTGAACAACAAAATGTACACTGAAATATAAGAATTGGTTTAGGAAAATACTGAGATGGTCAAGTAAATAATGTACCAGAAGAAAAGTTGATGTAATATACAAAATGTACTGAAGGTTGACTAAGAGATGATTAAGAAATCAGCAGATGTCCTATAAATGAGAATGGACAGTTGTTATATGCAGAGAAATTTCAAAGGTGGTGGCGAAGCGCAAAGGTATAAGAAGAACCAGAATATAATATAATAGACTTTTATTTTATATAAATCATTTGGGTGTAAACCAGATGTATGTAACATGTATGCATTGATTGACATTGTATGCAAATTCAGTAGTTTATAAAATCAACCTCCATTCTTTGCTGAGGTGGGCTGGTGCACTGCCTGGGATTGTTTCCTGCCTTGCGCCCTGTGCTGGCTGGGATTGGCTCCAGCAGACCCCCGTGACCCTGTGTTAGGATACAGAGGGTTGGATAATGACTGGCTGAGTGACCTCTATCCTTTGTTTCTCTGACCATTCTGACCATGCTGTAACAGACTGCTTTTGAAGAATGCTCCCTCCAAGGCATTTTGCTGAAGAGTAATTGAAAGATACAATGAACAGCTTTTCTCCTGCCTGATTACTGAATTGTCCTGTTACAGGATGTTTCTTTCTTTAATAAGATGTTAAATTTCAACCATATTATAGAACCCCAAAGGATAGTATTACAAGTAGAACTGACACAAATGAGGTTTTTTTTATTATTTGGCTTAGAGATTTTTATTTAATAAATTTGTAACATACTAACACAGGACACTGTAAAAGTAAAACATATTAACAAATATACACACTGTTACTATAAAAATACATCAAATACCACTGAGTTTGTAAGTATACATAATACATTTAACATTTAAACGTTAACATTTAACATTATACAAAGTTATTGTCTGTTTTTCACCTGCATTATTATCAATCTTTAATTTAATATTATTTATTGTATCAGTATGCTGCTGCTGGAGTATGTGAATTTCCCATTGGGATTAATAAAGTATCTATCTATCTATCTATCTATCTATCTATCTATCTATCTATCTATCTATCTATCTATCTATCTATCTATCTATCTATCTATCTATCTATCTATCTATCTATCTATCTATCTATCTATCTTTTAAAATGCAGGGTATGAAACAACACAGAAAGGTAATTTCATTAATTACAAGTAAAGCATTTTAAGGGTAAGAGACCAAGTTAATTTAATATACAGTACAATAAACTGATTACAGTAAAAAATCTCATTGAATAGCAGACAGAGAGAGTACTAATCTATCTATCTACTAGTGGGTATTTTGTCTAGGTTTGAATGAAAAGATAGATGGAGTCTCACAAATAGACCCACGAAAAGAGTTCCTGGGAGTGGAAAGTACAAAGCTCAATGTACATGACAGTTGAGTAACAAACTGTAACATCTGTGGCAGAGTTAGCCCTACAAATGACAGTACAGAAGTGTCAAACTGAAAGGTGAAGTTAGATGTGGCAGAAATGAGAATGTTGAGATGTATACTAAAAAGAATAGAATAAGAAATGAGACAATCAGAGGTACAACAAAAGTGGGAAAGATATCTAAGAAAGTACAAGAAAGTAGTCAAAGTGGTATGAACATGTGGAGAGGAGAGACAATGAATACGTGGGCAAAAGAGTGATGGGAATGGAAATACAGGGGATGAGAAAGCAAGGGAGGCCAGAGTGAAGGAGGATGGATAAAATAAAAGAAGATCTGAAGGAAAAGGGTTTGAATGAGGAGAAGCGCAGGACCGAGCTGTTTGGAGAAGGTTGATCAGGCACATCAACCATCACATAGAAATGGGAATAGATAAAGAGGAAGAAGAAGAAGAGGCATCAAACTGAAAACAAAGTAAATATTTTTTAACCCAATTTAAAACATGAACAAAGGGAAAATGCAGTTGTACTAGTTAAAAATCAGTTTTTACCACTAACAAAATTTCATAGACCTAAATACAAATTTGTATAATGATGAAAAAAGAACTAATAAAACAGAATGCCCTTAGGCTATAATAGAATAAGGCTATCCTAAGGCTGTTTGATTCTACTATTTGCTTTTAAAAGAACATCTCAGTTTGGCTACCAAAAACTACAGATGTAATACTTTTTATTTAGGTTGATGACAACTCTATCAAAGTACCTGATAACTCACAAACGAGAACAAAATTGTAAAACACAAAAATATACTTTTAAGAAATATGAATAAAACATAACAACAGATATAGTATATATAATTCTAAACATATAAAGCATATGTATCCACAGATAAAAATGTCAAACATGCCCGATATGAGAAGACATTGGTTTATTAATTTTACAACGCATTTTTCAAGATTATAAGACAAATAACAAAATAATAATACTTTTATTAATATCTTAAAAATGTATAAAAATGCTTCACTTTAGAACACAATTTCAAGTGACAAATTAATTTATACCATGAAGAAATAACTTTGACTTGGAAAATACCAAACTTATCCTTCTAATTTTTACTAAATCTGGGTCGTTCTTTTCCCCACCAGATTCTTCACTTTAGCTTTGCTCATGACACAGGCTTCAGTTGGGAGCATGCACTGATAACACGTTGCTGCACTCACCACACAACGAACCATACCTGGATTGGAACCCAGGTGCAGTGGGTGACACCTCAGCACCACACTGGAACAGTATCAGGTTGTTTATGAAGGGCTGGAATGCCAATCCTGCCACCAACCCCAAGTTTTCCCTGTAAGTTGGAGGACCTTGCAGGGATGGAAGCAGGTTAACATCATACCAAGGATGAAGCAATCGCAGGCTATAAGGGCTTTGCTCAAGAGCCCAGTGGGTAGTGCCACTTCTGGCATTTACGGTTCGATTGCTGGCACAGATCCCTAGCCTCAGGGTCACCACTTCACCGCCCTGACAAGAAGAAACTTATAACTTCTTCCAGAACTGAAATCACTTCAAAAGTCATGGATGGCCCTTTTTAGTCACACAGCCAGGGGACTAGAACTGTTGAGCATTCCTAGTGTCTTTGTTTTGGGGACAGAGAATGGAAACATTTTCATGTCAGTCACATAAATTCAGGAGTAATTTGTATGTAATAGTATGGCATCCTGAAAATCATTATTTTCACAATGTATGTAAAACAAAGAACTCTCTAACTAGATAGCAAATTCATCTTGCTTATAAATTTAGTATCTTGAGCTTTTCTTTCACTTCATTTATATCATATAAAATATAAGCTTTCAGCATGGAAGCTAGCATTGAAGCAATAACATCTCAATAAATTAGATTTTACATAAATTATCTGACTTCATTTTAATTTTGAAAAGAACAACAGCATATCATGAGAAAGAAAATGACTATCAAAGTAGTATACACCTGCATTTTCTCTGTGGACTTGGTGGCTGTAGGTTTTGAATTTTTGAAAAAATGAAAAAAAAATCATTAATAAACAATCATCATGGAATACTGACTAGTATTAGAAAGAATCAATAGAGGAACAATATATTTATGGATTGGGCAGAATTCATCATTTTAAATATTTATTCACTTCTTGATTTATTACCTTTTCCTGTTTACAGCTGACATTGTTCTTTTAACATTCCTCTGGCATCCTTTTTACTATATTACTATATAATGCTTCATTTAATAATGCAATGTAGAGCTGATTAGCATAACAAAGTTTTTTTTTTTTCTTATTATATATGAAAAATATCAATTTAAATATAACAAGTAAATACTAGAGCTGCATAACATTCTTCTTGTTTGGAATGGTAGCTGCTAATTAATTTTAATGTACAGAAAAGGTTCCCATTATGTTTCAATGCGTATCGCCATATTCACTCATGTACAAATGATTGTGATAACAGTATTATTAGAACTTTACTAAGGACCGATTTTATTAAAGACTTTCTTTCCCTGCAATTGATTGGTTCACTTTTTTACCTTTAATTTGATCATTTCATCGATACTAATCTGTGGATTAGAATTTAGCATAATAGTAAACATAATAGTTTAACATAGTAGTAAAAATCACAATATGTTTTGAAATTCAACTCAAACAATGAACCACTGTGATGTCACGTAAAAGTAATGATGAATAAATTGATGTTTGTAATATGGAATAAACAACTGTTGCTGTAGCAATTAACAATATTAAGAATTATACTAGATGTAAAATGTAAAAGATATAGTTAAGATAATCATTGTTTTCTCTGAGTTGCTGAGTTTTTTTCTTTTTGAGGGAAAAGCCTAAATGTCAAGTAAATATTTTAATATATTTTGATAAAGAGAAAAGCACACTGCTTCAACAAAAAGTACCTCAAAACATTGTATAATTCAGTACATGCCATCATAAAATCAATTCGAGCAAAGTCTAGAAACCAAGAAAAAACAACTCGTCTCTAGAACAGAAATACTTAAATCCACAGAGTCTGAAGATTTTCACTGCAACAAGTTCTAAACTTAAAGGCTCAGTTTCACTGTGAATGTATTCCGTAAGCCTAATTTGATCATTTGGTGTCTTGTGTATTAACACCTTAGGTACATTTTTACATTTTCAAGCATTACATATTCTTTTAAGACACCTGAAGGTAACATACTGTGGAAAACTGAATACAGACATATAATTTTCTCCCTGATGTGCTTGTTACTATTTCTCTAGATGGATGGAAACAGACACAGATGTAATATTGTAGAACTTAGCTGCCACTGCCTTGTTGCTTTATGGTACCATAACTAGGTCTTTCCTCTCCACCTCAAAATTCAAAGAATAGCTACTTAGAACTTTGTCTGCACTGTAAGCCCTGCCATTGGCGGATGTAGTAATCAGGATGAAATTAATTGCATACCGTTTGCAAATTTAAGGCATTTGATTGTAATTAATCTGTAACAATATAATGGTGCACAGAATGGCCAGACTATTCCAACTACTACGGCTACTTTGGTGTTGTTAGAAGACATTGCAAATGGAAGAAATAGAAGAAAGCACATGTTTAGAGATCACACTAATTTCTTTTTCCTTGATTATCATGTCCAATTTTCCAAATGTAATCAGAGCAATCAACTGCACGAAATTGCTATGAAGGTGCCTTCAGAGAATGAATTTGCTTATGTAAATAGAAAGCATTTCCATTAATGTGTTAATTATCTGTGATGCAAAAATGCATCTCATTAATGTTGTGGTGAGATATATGTGCCTGTCCAATAATTGCAGCAGCACGCTGCTGAAATGGTGTGAGCTCTGCAATTCCACTACCTCCTCTAGTGGTGTTGACACTCAGATGGTGGGCTTGAACTTTTGAGTGCCTCCACCACTCTGTGCCACTTTATCACTGTCCTTTTTTGCTTATACTACTGTTTAAGCCACCAAATAATATATTTATCCTTGCCTAAACTTCACTGAGCACGACTTTCATTTTGCATTCGCTGAAACTCTTCTTTTTAACATGTGCTTTTACCATTGTCTTTGAACAAAACACTGTCTGCAAATTCAAATAGGTGAAATTCTGTGAGGAGTCGGGGTGGAGCTGTAGGCTTTTGCATGTGCAATAAAATTCACATTGATTGGGATTAATAAAGGGAAAGTGTGTAGAACTTTGCTTACACACAGTTTTATGCATTTCATTTTTTTGTACGTACGCACATTTCTAGTTTGGTCCATATGTTATGTTTTGGTTTAATTCTACACAAGGCTTTATACACGAGGCCCCAGATGTTAGGACTACATTACACCAAGGGTTAATAAGTTCAGTCCTGGGGCCTCATGTATAAACGATGAGTACGCCCGTCTCCACACTCACATCTCAATGTATAAAAACTAAACTTGCCATAAAGCCATGCACATTCTCACACCAGCACAATCTGTTGCGTATGCACATTTTCTGTTCAGTTTTGCAAACTGGTGGCACCCAACGTCAAAGCAGTGCTACTGTTCCTGTGTGATTTCCCTTTATTAAGGGATCTAAAGATTCACATCCCTGACGCGGCTTTATCAAATAAACTGAAATTAATCAACCTGTAACAATATAATGGTCCATGGAATGGCCCAACTATTACAAACGCCATAGCTGCTTAAGTGTTAATACTCTCGGTGCACCACTCAGTGCATTTTAACCCACTGTATCTGAGTGTGGAATCACAGCTGTACAGCAGCTGATCAGAAAGCTCTACTGCAGTCTATGTTGAGAGCGCTGAGGGCTATCGGAATACAGCATCTAGGACACAGTGCCTCAGCCATGCGCACAGTCTATTTGAACAACTCCCATTCGGCAAATGCTTCAGAGCCTTTCCTGTAGGGACCTTGTGGTTCAGAAACAGTTTCATCTCAAGAGCTATAAATGCATTCATTCAATCCATAAAGTGCTCCTGGTAGTACTTTTTTTAGTTGTAAGCACAATTACATGACTGTAAACTTGCACTACATTTGTAATATTGCAGACTGAGCCGCATTATGAACCATTTGCAATATCTGCACTGTACAGTATGTACATTTATATTGTACTTATACTTTCATATTGTATATTTTCTTTTGTTTTTTTATCTTATTATTATTATTATTTTATTGTTTTATAGGAAAATAAGTTTATGGAGGATTTGCATATTGAATCTCATTGTACCGTACAATAACAATAAAGGAATTCAATTCAATAGAAGAGAGTGCGTACTTACAGATGATGACGACTGGCTTCTAAGTTGATTTCAATTTCCAACTGGTATCTTCTTGGAGCTCTTGATATCATTTTTAAGATGAAATGCATTAAGCAGATTACATTATACAGATACATTTTTAACTTCATTTAAATAATGTATACTGTGTGAGACTTGCCTGGACACCACCAGTTGGAGACCACATCTTTATAAAACTCACACGTTTATTAAGCACCATTATACACAAGTTTCAGTCCCAAACACCACAAAAAGCACTCAGCAATAATCTCCACAATGAACTTTTTTCTATCTCAGTCCTTAGCCGCCTCTACTCTCCTCGTGGGAGCTTTGTCCTGCTCCCACTCCCAACCCAAGCTCTTCGACTGTCGGAAGGCCACACCCGTGCTCCAAGTGACTAATGACGATCTTCTGGCAGCACTTCCTGGTGTGGTGGAAGTGCTGCCCTTTGCCCTGGAAGCACTCTGGGCGTCGGTGGCAGGTTCCTCCGCCATCTTGCCGGGTGTGGTGGAAGCATCTGTTTCCGGGTTCCACGAGTCTGAAAGCGCCCCCTGGTGGTGGCCACGGGTCCCAATAAGGTAAATCCTTTTCCCTCTTTTCCCGTAGTCCTTTTATAGTCCAGGGCGGTAGCAGTAAGGACCCCAACAATCTGCCACAACTGTTAATAATTAAACGTGTGGAAACAGTGGAGCAGTGGTAACAATGAGCTGGCTCCTCATCCCCGGGGAATGATCTTATCTCAGGAAAAAGTCTGTACTTGATGATGTTTTATTGCTGCTGTCTTTTATACTTATTATGTTTATTTTATTATTTATAGTGTATTGTGTATTTTAAGTATTCTGCCTTGAAGCCGAGTCCTATCAACAAAAAATTTAGTTATGTGTATGCATAATAATAGAATAGACAATAAAGAATTCTACTCTACTCTATGTTTGCTGGGACTGGCATGACCCAGGATGGATAGATGGATGGAATAATTAAATATTTACTATGAAGATATTTCAATGTTCCTTGAAAGTTTTGAAGAATCAACATTCTAAGCTTACAGACATTTATTAAAGAACTTATTGTGTGGTGATTGGGTACATAGAGAAAGAAAAGGAAGGACAGGAATTGGAGGTTTGTAGTACTGTAAGAGACAGTACTGCTGCAATAAATTAATTCATTGAGGGTTGTGCAAATCCCAGCAAGCATCTTGTGGGAGGCAGGAACAATACTCTGGTCTGGGCACCAGCTCATCGCTACCCTCATGTTTAATACATGCTTTAATTCATTTCATCATGAAAATGGTACCAAGTGTACATCTTAGTATTTAAATTGTTCAGCAAGCTATAATATCATGAATGTAATGAATTCTGTGTTCTGTCGGCGTAAGAGAAAGACACATACAATATGAATCATTTAATGTGCTACTTTAGTTACGATGGTATCTGAGAAACTCTAGTAAATTAAACATTGATTTTAATATTAAGTTTACAATGTTCTACTTTAATGACAAAATAAACTACGAGATAAAAGTGAACATTTCGGCCTTTTTCTTCACTGTGTCCCTATTTGTTTTCTTTTCTCTGTATCCTAATAACCCTAATACGCTTCTATATGGCACTCAGGCGGTGGACTACGACTTGCCTTTTCATGTTAACTTTGATATTTGACCACTACTTTTTTATTTTGTGCACTGTGCAACTTTCTGAACATGAACTTTGAGTTACTCCGCCACTCTGTATCTCTCAATCAACTTCCTTTTGTTGTTTATACCACTGCTTAAGCCAACAAATAGTAAGTTTTTCCTTGCCTCCACTTCACATTCGCTGAACTTCTTTTTTTCACATGCTTTTCCCATTGTCTTTTAACCAAACACTGAAAGGAGAAGGTGATATTTATATTGATTTTCATATTAAAATATGAAAAATTCTGGGAGGAGTCAGGGTGGGACAGCAAGCACTTGCATGTGCATTACTTTTCATGCTGGCTGTTGTTGCTTTTTAAGATTGTACTCTTTTTTAAATTCTGGTCATTTAAGCCTTTTCTTATTAATTAGCACCCAAGTGATTTTTTTTACAAAATGTATCTGTCACATAAATAAATATCAGAAATTATTAATAGAATTATAAATATGTGATAAAAAATTACAAATAAATAACTTAATGAATTATATTATCTATCTATCTATCTATCTATCTATCTATCTATCTATCTATCTATCTATCTATCTATCTATCTATCTATCTATATTACAATGTAAGAGAGAATGTAATTATTCAAATTTAAATTAACTTGCAACAAAACTGAACTCCTGCAAATTGGCACTAAAGCTTCTTTTCAGTCACTCTTGACAGTGATCTCATCAGACCTTCTTCTGATGCAAGGAACCTTGGTGTCATTTTTGATTCCTCCCTTTCTTATTCCAGCCACATAAACCACATTAAGAAACTTTCTTACTTTCACCTCCATAACATATCCCGTGTTGGCTCATTCCTCTCCTTTTCTAAAGCTGAGAAACTTGTCACATCCTGCATCGATTATTGTAACTCGCTGCTGGCAGGTGCCTCTTCTAATCTTATATCACAGCTCCAGTTGATTCAAAACTCAGTTGCAAGAGTCCTTACTCAAACCAGCAACAGTGAGCACATCACACCCATCCTGCTTTGCCTTCACTGGCTCCCTGTGTCTTACAGGATTGAATATAAAATTCTATTAATAACCTACAAAGCTTTAAATGGCCTTGCACAGGACTACATCAGTGACCTTCTAAATTACTATGCTCCTGTTCATCTACTACGCTCCTCTGATTCTGGTAATCTTGTTGTGCCTCACATTAACCTGTACTCTATGGGTGACAAGGCCTTTAGCTGCATAGCACCCAGACTTTGGAATGACATCCCGAAATTAATTAGATCAGTCAACTCCATTCATTCTTTTAAAAAACAACTTAAAACTCATCTGTTTAGGAAGGCTTTTAACTTAACTTAACATTCTGCCCTTTCTTTCAGTTTACCTCTCTGTCCAAGTGCTCAGGATAATTTGTGTGTCTGTTATATCACAAATTAGGTTATTTGTTAAGTTTTTCTTTTAGTATTGAATTTATTATTTTACTCTGGTTTATTGTCCTTTATTCTATTTAATGCTTTGTTATCTGTTTCATTGTTCTAACCAGGAAATCATTTGTAGCCAATGTTACATATATCCTGCTGTTGTTTATCTATGACTCTGTGAAGCGCCTTGAACATGGGAAAGGTGCTATATAAATAAAATGTATTATTATTATTATTAAGATGTGGATGGACTGTGGATAGAAGCTCTTCTTTATTCGCTGTAAACTGTACTTTAGGCAGTGGTAGTGTTTACCTGACGGCGGAACAGACATTTTCTTTGCCCTAGTCTGACATTGCTTGGTGTAGTTGTCCTTGAAGTTAGGGAGTGCACACCCAGTGATGTATTCAGTTGACTGAACCACACCAGTGGTCCTACTGTGTGCTGTTCCCAAACCAGGCAGTAATACTTACTATCAGAATACTTTTGATGGTGGATTTATTGAATGTCTTTAGTAACTAGAAGGGCAGCCTGAAATCCCTGAGAAATCTGAGGTGGTAAAGACATTCTCGTCCCTTCTTTATGAAAATATCTGTGGATTTGGACTAGATTAGGTCCTCTGTTATGTGGACATTTAAGTATCTGAAACTAGCCACCCTCTCTACCTAAGTGCTATTAATACTAAGGGGATGGTAGTGCCTCTGCTGCTTTCTCATAAGTCCACAATCAGCTCCTTTTTCTAGCTGAAATACAGGAGTAGACTGTTGTCCTGACATCAGTGTGACAGACTCTGTACTTCATCCAGGTAAGCCTGATCACTGTTGATAAATATCAGGCCTACCACAGCTGCCACAATGATGTTAGAGTCATGTGCAGCTGTGCAGTCATATGTGTAGAGGGAGGGAGGGTAGCAAGGGCTCAGAACACAGCCCTGTGGAGCCTCTGTGTTGAAAGTGAGGGATGACGAAGTGTGGGGTCTGGGGTCTGCCTGTGAAGAAGCTAAAAATCCAGCTGCACAATGAATTGCTCAGATGCAGGTCCCTGTGCTCACTGCTGAGTTTAGAGGGGTTTGTTGTACTAAATGCAGAAATATGGCCTATTAATAGCATTCCCACATACCTTACTATCCGTGTAGGCTCATCACTAATCGTCAGTATCTGGATACAATTAAGGAATTCAACTTCACAGGAAAATGTGAATTAAAAGAATATAGTAAAAGAAAGTTTAACAAATAAAGATATGGCAAAAATGCATTTTTTATATGTAGTTACACTAGCACATCATTCAGAATGCAAAATAAAAGAAGAAAAAAAGACTAATTAAACAATTAGATCATTTAGAAGTAAGACTGAAATATTTATTTGTGAAACTAGATGGAATGAACTAACTGGTCCAAGATTGAACTTGGGAATCTATGCACTACACCTGTCTTGTGCAAACCATATTATCACCACAAGTGATTTAGGGTTGTTTTGTTGCCACAGGACCTTGATGCCTCAGACTTATTGAGTCCAGCATGGGTTCCTCTTTATACCAGACTATTCTAGAAAATGCAAGGCCATGTGTTCATTTTTTAAAACGACAAAAATGGATCATGCAACATGACAATGATCCAACTCATACCAATAAACTTACAACCGAACGGATAAAAAAGTAAAGAATCAAGGTTTTTGAAATAGGCAATTCAAGGTTAATGCCAAGCCAGGGATGATTTATGAATGTTGGCTTATTCTTTATTGAATAAATATTGACAAAGTAAAATGTGCTATTTGCAGGTCATTACAAGGGTTAGATTTATCTCATTGTACGTCTTTGTGAGGACTAGATACTTTTAGTTGAGTCCTAATATGCAAAATTAAACAACTAAAATAAGGTGTACTTTTCCAATTCAGTGTATATATTATCATACACGCTAACATGAGAGGCAATCTAAGGGCTTAACTGAGCCGAAGACACAGAGTCAGGGAGTTGATGAGCTGCACTAATGCCTTTTCTCCTTCCTCTGCAGACCACCAGAATGGACTAGACTAGAACTCCACCCACTTCTGCTACCAGACCACGCCCTCCTACAGAACTCACTTCTGGCCTCTTCCTCCCTGCAAGTATAAGTCCCAGCCCCTTAACCCCTTAACCGCCCTCTGCTGGATATATCCGGCACCGTTGTTTTATTGCTAACGCCATACTGCCGGAATTATCCGGCACATTTGCCTGTGGTTATATGAATGCCTGGCAAGTAGTATAACTGACGGTTTGGCGTGGGTATTATTACTACGTTGTATTTCGACAAGTTTGTGGTTGTTTTGGCCGGTCATGTGACGTGATTCGCATGTAACAGCTGTGAATATGGCGAAACGTAAACTGACTTCAAGTGAGGCTTTGCAGGCGATTTTGGACAGTTCTGATCATGATTGTAGCAGTTCTGAAGAAGATTTTAGCGACAATGATGAGCAGCAACGTGCGCTGCATGATACTGTGAATGAAGACGCATAGGATGACGGCGATGAGTGGGTGTATCCCCAGCATCTCAACTGGACTGCTGCCCGAGGTGAACTACCTTTTCTGCATCCGTTTGAGGCAACGTGTGGCTTTATTGTTGATGTAAACAATTACACTGCTGAGCAGTTTTATGAGCTGTTTGTGTCACCTGATTTGATCAGACATTTTGTTCATCAGACAAATCTGTTTGCAGCACAGTTTATTGAGAAAAATCCCAATTTACCTCCACATTCCCGTGTTCGTGCTTGGTTTGACACTGATGAAAACGAAATGAAAAAATTCATTGGGATTTTGATGTTGATGGGAATAATCAGAAAACCAGATATTGAGATGTACTGGTCTACAGATCCTATGTATGCAACACCTATTTTTGCAGCTGTCATGACACGTAACCGATTCTCTTTGCTGCTGAAATTCTTTCATTTGAATGACAACAGAAATGAGCCAGATAAGAAAGATCCAAACCGCGACCGCTTGTTCAAGCTACGTCCTTTGATTGATCATTTATTTGAAGCATTTCAGTTGCCCTACATGCCAGGACCGTCAGTTGCAGTTGATGAAAGTTTATTGTTGTGGAAGTGCCACTTACAGTTTCGACAGTATCTACCATTGAAAAGGGCACGGTTTGGTATCAAGATGTTTTGCTTAGCTGAGAATTCAGGTTACATTTATAGATTTCGTGTATACACTGGCAAAGAGGATCCTATGAGTAGTACTTCAGCAGTGTTGCCAGATGAATGTAAGGACTTTGGACTTTCAGAAAAACGCTGTCGTGTCTGTTCAAAGAAGGGTCAGCTTAGAGACGTCAAGACCTTCTGCTCAAAGTGTCCCAGCAATCCAGGACTTTGTGCAGTTCCCTGCTTTGGCCTGTGGCACAGCAAACTCAAATACTGGGAATGAAACTATGATTGACTGAACTACTTTTGACTTTTGAATTACTTTTGACTGTTCCGTTTTGTAGTAGACAATAAATCCAGAAGCCTGAGAAAAGGTACATTTTGTGTTTTATTATGTGTTTGCCCATTTCTAGAACTTGCACAACATTTAGTGGTCAATACTGCTTGAATAAATGTAAAAAATGTAAAAAAAATGTAAAAAAGTAAAAAAACGAAAATTGTTCAGATTTCGCCTGGCGTGGGGAATATTTAGGGAGTTGGCGGTTAATCCTCCTAGGTAGTCAGTGTTCTAACTCAATCTCTTATGACTCCTTACTTGATATATTGTTGTTTGTGTGCTATTACAATATACAGGGTGGACCCCGCAAACCTTATTTGTTCTCTTGTCTCCTTCACAACATATACATTATCCTGTTTCACTATACATAGTGTACTATATGAAAGGAAGTGTCCATAGTTGCACAGCATGGCAACCAGTACCTGACCATATGACAGCTAACTTTGTTACCCTAATACTTAATCATGTTAAATGCATTCTTTGTACTGTATATGTCTGTATATGTTTTTTGACCACAAAAAACCACATTTTCTGAGTAGAATGCAAAAATGCCTAAATTACGTATTGCTGCCTAAACAGACACCATTCCAACATAAAAGCTTGGATTAAGATCCATTCCTGAATTGTTTGATGAATGTTGTGTAGATTAGAGCTGTAAAAATAATCTGATTAAAATACTGGGGACTGACCTACTTACCTAAATGTATTCAATTTGAACTATTGATCTAACTCAAAATAAAAGTTTTTCTATTAGTTGTGTCTTGTAACATGGATTTTAGTAACCACATTAACTGTATTAATGGAAAAGATGCCACAAGTTTAAGTATGCTGCTTAACTGCTTGGCTGCATCAAAAAGGACTCCATGCCAAATATTCTGCTTTACAAAGCAGTGCAAAAGCAATTAAAAATCAGGTATTCATTTATTCAAATTTATTAGTGTGTCTAACTTTTTTATAGCAGATGGCATACAATTAGTTTGTAATAAAATCTAAATTAGAAAAATGTAAGTTTACTGTAAATTATCAGCTGTGTAAAATAGGAATCACCACTTTTCTTCATGCATTGTTGGATGCAAACAAGTGGCTGAACCTTCACTGCTAAAAATTGTATGCAACATTTCTTTCTGTGGGTGCTAGGCACTGGAAATAGCTTCACTCCTTAAGCTATTTGAAATACTTTGCTTTAATCATAGCAAGCAAAAGCCATTGACTGTGACATTTAGTGTCACATAAATTGGTGACATACATTATTTAATATTAAAGTTTCTCAAGCAAGTACCAACCTTGAGGGCACACAGCACACAATGATTAACATTAGTGTATTTTTTACTATAAAGCCTATATAAATCAAATAATGAAATATTACCTTGCATTTCAAAGTACAACTTCATTGGAATAGATGCATTCATTTATCAAAAGGTTGCTTTAATTTTGTTTATCCCTTTTTGGAGATGTGATCTTGGACCCTTTCAATAAATTTACATTTCTGAAAAAATTTACAATAGAATATTTTGGGCATCGGATTGCAATATCCTTTGCATGTATATATTTAGACATCTGGCATGTCACATGAAAAAAAATGTTGAAGATTCACAACTTTTGCTGTAATAACTTTTTTATAAATATGATCAACATTAAACAGAACTTAATGGCAGGAAATGAAATATTAAATTGAACATCTAATACCATTGATGGCAACCTACCCTCACCCCATCAGCTTCAAATCCCATACAATACCAGAATGGGTGATGATGCCTTTCACCTTTTTGCATTGTAGTAAAGGTGAAAATGAATTTTTGTTTGTCCACCAGGGACAGTCATAATAAGGTGGGAAAGAGGAGAGATTTAACTCAGTTAATTCCTTTTCAGTTTTGCCTACAGAAATGCTGGTAACTAATCAAATAATGTGCCAAGGCTTCTAGTTAATTTACCTTACCTTTTTCTGTTGTAGGAGGTGGTCTCCAGCCTATAGACTTATATATATCAATGTAACTGAAGCACACTTATTTTAAAAAACAGTATAATACAATTTTTTGATAAATACAGAGATTACAGAAATATGATAACTGAAAATATATTGATATATAAGACAGGGTGGAGGCAGACTAGACAGACAAACATGCACCAAAGAGAGGCTGGCTGGTTACTTGTTATTTAGAGCTCTAATTTATCTTGGTACAGATAAATAGTTTTATTATATCAAGTCTTTAAAGGTGATGTCTGATGTTGTGTTCAATAGTAGTGGAGTCCACCTCAAGGATCCAAGGTATGCCCAGGGGAGCGAGAAGGAAGACGGGAGGACACCCGGCCCAAAGCAGTCTGGCAGATGCTAATAGAGGCGGCCAAGATGGGGAGTGGTGAAGAGGACTGCAGCTGCTGGAGTTTCCAATAGCTGAGCAAGCTATACTGTAGTTGAGCCGGGGAGACGGAGAGCGAGTTGTGCTGGGTTCGACACAGAATAGAGGAAGAACATTAAGGATTTTAACTCTCAGACTGTCACTGATTTTATTGAATTATTTATCTATTACTGTTTTATTGAATTATTTATTTATTAAGGAAGATTTTTATGAACTGCACTGTTTGCACTTTTGTTTGGATTTTAAATAAAAGCACGGAACACTTTTGCACCAACCCCTAACTGAGTGTGTGTATCCTTATTCATGACTATTGACAGTTACAGTTTCAAGAGGCTCCTGGAAGCAACCAGGGACCGTGCAACTGATCCAAATTATCACCATTCCTCTGTCCATCAGAGTTGTCATTCCTTTAATTATAGGTCTTTGTTTTGGCCTAAGTCAATTTTGTGACTTCTGGCTCAAGAAGTCTACAGAGGGGCCTCTAGAAAGATGTCACTTTAACTCTGATTTACACCTTTGTTATCAGATGAAGTACAAGCAGAGCCTAATACAAGTTTGAGTTCAGTCAAAACGTTTGGAATATAAGTGGGGGGTTTGTCCAGCTTGGATATCTGTTAAATCTGCTGCCTTAACTGGTCTGTTGTGCCACTAAATGGGCATTGCTCACTTTGTCCCACAGCATTAAGCACATGTAATAGGAGTAATACTTATTTATCGTGCTTTCAGTCTTTATTAAGGCAACGCCTCATATGACACCGACTAATCAATCCTCCTTTCTGTCATCATAATGTAGATGGGCACTTAAAGCAGAATTTTGTATTTTTTGCAGGATGGTGCTAAAAAAGAGCAACGGTATGTAAAGAGGAATCAAGTGTGTACTGAAAAACCACACAATAGTTTGGTGCTTGCATAAGGCATTAAAAACTACTATTACAAATAACTTCAAAATATGTCAAATCTGGGCACAGTGTTTGCTACTGCTGGCTCACAGAATCACTGCTCTGGGCTTGAAATCCACTCCCAATTTTTGTCTTTTTGAATTTAGCACATTCCCCCCATGTCTGCATGCACTTTCCTCTAGGTGCTTTGGTTTTCCTTCATCAACCCCAAAAAAGTATGTGGTGTGACAGATTAAGGTCTCCGTGACCCCTTGAACCCTCAGACCAGACGTCAGACACCAGATAAAAGTCCAAATAATGGTTTATTATTAGTAATAATAATAATAAATGTGCACAAAGCACCCTCCACTCCACAATACTCAATAATAATAATAATAATAATAATAATAACAACAACAATAACCAATAATCAATCCTCCACACTCCCAGACACTTTGCCACCCTTCCTCCCAGCTCAGCTCGCCATCTGGGATTTCCCATAGTCCTTTTATAGTCCTGATCCGGAAGTGTTTCGTCCACTCTATCCACGTGACTAGGAACACTTCCGGGTCATATAAAAACTCTTCTTTACCCCGGAGGCACGTCGTTTCTTCCTGTCATGTGATCTTGACGCACCTCCAGGTTATAGGGCACATAAGAGTCCGACAACCTCCCTACAGCGACTCCTGGAGGCCCCCATGGTATCCAGCAGGGCTGTGCATATAAACTACAGAGTCCATGATGCCCTGCTGGAATTCGGGGTACATTCATGCTGTCGGGAGAGCTCCTCCTGGCCGCCTGGGGGTGAGGGCCGGAGTAGAAAGCCGGCAATCCTTCACAGTGGTAAGTGACTAAGTTTGGGTATGTGTCCATACAATGGACTGATGCCCTCTACAACATGCATGCTTGCTAACCACCAACAACTCTAAATTTGTTTAAATGGATTCAACAATGTATATTTGAACATGAGTTCAAAATATTGTAGCACGTGCTTGTTTTCTGGCTGTTCTGTACTTTTTTCCTAAATTTGTATCTGTCCCAGGGACGTATATCTTTGCCTCTATATAAATGGAAACTTTAGTACTGAAGTTTCTGAAATCAGATTGAAAAACTATAAAATAAAGAACATTATATCCTAATGCCACTATTAATCATTCATATTTTTATGGTTTAAAGTAAAAATATTGAGGTGGTTAATACGCATAATGTATAAAATAAGTCAATTCAGTAAATACCTATGCTTTTCTGGATTTCTCTTTACAGTTTCTGTACCTTTTTTAACTAATAATAAATATCTTCAAATAATCTGAAGTGGCCAATGATTTAGTCAAACGTATATTAGTTCAATATTTCAACCCAAAAAACATTATAGAGTATTTAAAAAAATTCAAAAGCTACCACTTTCTACAAACCAGATAACATATATTAACTGACAGAGTCGTCTAATCTGGATTTAAAACTGGATGTGATGAATCTCTTGTTATTATTGTGTCTTCTCTTTATCAGGTATTTCCCACTGTAGTTTCCCTACTACATACTATCCTTTCCAATATCCTGTTTCTAATAGATCGGGAGACATAAAAGAAAGACTATAACTTATGGCATTTTGTACCTGCAGGGCTTCAATGGATAGCAGAAAAATGTAATAAACATGCAATGTGGATTTAAATCAAACAATCTGGCATAAGCGATCATGATCGCTAACAGGAGTTAAATCACCAAGTATAAATCTATAAGAAAAACAGCAAGATTTTAGAGATAGAAAAATTGACCTTTTACCAAAGATAGAGAAACCAAACATTAAACATTTCTCTTGCAAAAGTACAAATTACTAAACATAAGACCAAACGCATACACACACTTTACCGCAGAAAAACCTATGAGAAGAAATCTGAATTAAGCTATATGAAGAAGAATGAGTGATAAGTGCTAAGAAGTAAGCTCTGTACAACAAATTGATACCAGGCTCTTAGTAATGTTTGTGAATATTATTTTTATATTGCAAATACATGAAAAAGGGATGAGGCAGTGGCATAGTGTTATGAACTGTGTGGAGACTGGCCCAGACACAGACAGGCAGACATCGTTTTAAGCACCACAACATGTTTATTTACAATACTATATACAAGTGAAACACACACAACCCCAGTACTCCCCCAGGCCTCTTCCAAATGCCTTTGCTGCCTCTTCAGGTCCGCCTCCACTCCTCTCCTCCAAGACTCTGTCCACTTCCACCCGACTCCAGCCATCGAATGGAGGGAGGCGGCCCCTTTTATACACACCCGGACGTGCTCCAGGTGCCCCCCACTATCGGAGCCCCCCCTACTTGAATCCGATCACTTTCATCATGGTTCTTTTTGGTGGGGTCTCCATTATTCTTTACGGGGCCGGTTCCATTTATCTGCCTTGCCGCGTCCCTCCGGCCAAAGACTCCAGCGTCACGCCGATCCGCCCACTGTTGCAGCGTCATCACGGACACGACTGCCTTCACCTCCACCTCCTTCAATCCTCTACGGAGGACGCGTATCACCTGTAATAACGACTCTGCGGGCTGAAGGCACTCCTCCAGCACACGCAGAGCCACGAGCAAGCACAGTTCGTCAGCCAGTGGTGGACTTACCTTGCTATCAGTCACACCCACAGACTGCGTCCTGTGGGGCCTCTTTTTAGGACCAATCGGGTCCTTCCCCAGCTTGGGATGAACATTTGTTGGTCTCACCTCTGACGAATCATCGGTGGGCACACAACACACACCGTCCAATCCCTTGCCTGTCTCGGGGAGGGACTTCCGGTCTGTGGCCATCTTGTCTCCCCTCCTCCTGGTGTGCTGGTGAGCCTCCGGGCAGCCTCGCAGCTATTGCTGCCTTTGAAGCTGCAGCAACTCTTCCTCCTCCGCTTTTCCAAGTGCTGCCGCACTGTCGAACCCCTGCGGACCGACATGCGTCTGCCACCGACGAACAAAGTCCATCCCCACAGGGCCGACTGCCATTAGGCAGGGAACTTACCTCTTGGGTCCCGTCTGTCCGAGGAAACATCCTCAGCGTGGCCTCGCTAGACGCAATGCCGCCCCTCCCGCGGTGGCGTGCTCGTAGGAGCCCGCTGCACTCCTACTACGCCCGATGATTTCTTCACGCACCAGGTGCTTGCTGCTCCTGCGGCTCGTGTGTTGGCATACCTGTTATGTAAAATTACTTAAGTAGACGGGTCCCTGCCTTGTAACAGGCGGAGAGTCCCATCTGGGATGCCATTGTGGAGACTGGCCCGGACACAGACAGGCAGACATCGTTTTAAGCACCACAACACGTTTATTTACAATACTATATACAAGTGAAACACACACAACCCCAGTACTCCCCCAAAGTCCAGGCCTCTTCCAAATGCCTTTGCCTCTTAAGGTCCATCTCCACTCCTCTCCTCCAAGACTCTGTCCACTTCCACCTGACTCCAGCCATCGAATGGAGGGAGGCAGCCCCTTTTATACACACCTGGATGTGCTCCAGGTGCCTCCCGATAAGCTTCCGCCGGCCCTTCCTGGTGTGGCGGAAGTGCTGAGGGCCAGGGCTCCATAGGCATTGGGGCACCCCCTGGCGGTGACCACGGGCCCCTATAGGGTTGAGCTTCTGAGCTCCGTTACCGTGGTCCCCAAAGCCACCAGGGCGGTCGCCCCCTCGTGGTCTGGAGGAGGCGTAACCCATCTTCCGGTCCTTCCGGGCATCCCGGCTGGGTGCCACCCCCAGCCGCTTGACAGCTGCTACCCCAATTCCAGAAGATTGGGATTTAATTCCAACATGGTTAGTTTTTGTTTGGAGTCTGCTTGTTTTTGCTAAGTCTGAATGAGTTTTTTTCTGGAAATGATAGTTTTCTTTCCACATCCCATAGACATGCATGTTAGTTTAACAGACAACACTAAAATACCATATTAAGAGTTTGGGTTGACATCTTGTAAACCATTTTGAGTTGCATTCTTTGTATGAAAGTCTGCCATACAAATAAATGTTGTTGAATGTGCTGTGGGTAAGTGTTGTATAATATACCGGTAATAAAAAAGTACTGCAGTACTAAAGTTTTTAAAACCAATATTATGCAAAATTTGGTAATTTTACTACATGAATATGTCATTAAAACTGCTTTACACTGCCTTTATTGAAATGAAAGCTCAGTGTATTCACAAAAATGCAACAGAGAGAATGAAGTTAGCCTGCTGATTCTCTGCCTGTGATTTTGTTTCTGTGTGACTAGCAGAAAATCAAACCATGCAAGCTGAGCTTTGTTACATAACTTGTCAATTCAGTTACAAAGAAAGAGATGGAAATGATTGATAATGCAATTTGTGCCCAACATGTTGATAAACAGGGTAGTCAAAGTGAGATATGGCAATACTTTGCTTACTGTATATGGCAAAGGAAAATACTGGACCTGAAGATATTTCAGCACCTGTTTACAAATGGTGTTACAAGGCTTGTCTCACCAAAGAAGGCAACACATCTCATTATATCTCTCCAACACATACTGTACTAAACAACATTAATCCCCAATGTAGTCTATGCATTGCACACAGTTTTAATTAATGCACATTTCACTGATAATATTTGTTAGCTCCCAAGTACATGTTGCAGTGTGTTTTGTTCCAGATTTAAGTTTAAGGTTTCAGGAAAAAAATTCCAACTGTATTTTGCTTGTTTGTTTGAAACATTCTTATGTTCAAATATTTTAAATTCTTGGGGAAAAAATGGAAGGAGCATGAAAGTCCAGGCTTGGCTGGCTGAAGGTACACGAAGGGAGAAAAGTTGTCTCAAGGGAGTCAGAAACCTATTGACAGAGAGAATAAAAATATGATCAGACTGCTGTAGGAGCAGCACTTTTAAGTACAAGAGAATAGAGGGTGGGAAAGAGCAATATGTTTCAGGGTCGTGAGACTCTTTAGAAGTCAGTAATATCAGGAAGAGACTAAAAACAAACACGTGGGGACGTCAGGGAGTAGTAGTGGGTTTGGTGGGTCAAGAGTGCTCAGTGCTTCTTAAGGTGTCTGCCATAGCCAAAATAATGGGAGCACATGAGTAAAGACACAAGTGATTTCAACCAACAGCACATGCATCTGTATTTTCCTTCCTTGCCTGGTTGTGGATTTTACAATATTTAAAATAAATAAAATGCACCAATTATCTCACCGGTCAACAAGCATTTTGCTACGGGGATTCTTTCATCTGTAATTTAACAAATTTCACTTGCTGACTCCAAATCTGAAAACCATTTTCGTCCAGCACATCCCATTTTTTAGTTATGATGTTCCAGGTTTTGTACAACTAGGATGACTGGACAGTAAAGGCCATGCGTTTCAGAATTTAAGAAATAAGTTTGGTCTCAAGAAAAGTGAAGCCAAAATTAAGGAAGGTGTTTTGTTGGCCCTAAAATACGTGAACTGATGCTTGACAGTGAGTTCAAAAGGAAACTGAAGCCAACTGAATCAGCACCCTCATTTGTGCAGGTTGTCCAGAATTTTCTTGACAGTCACAGAGCAAAGAATTATACTGAGCTTGTGGAGAATATGCTGAAAGTATGTTAGCTTACGGTAGCCAGAATGTCACTAATGAGGCATTTTTTACATTCTCATCTCAACTTTTTTCCACCAAATCTAAGCGATGTCAGAGATAAGTATGGGGAAAGATTTCGTCAAGATATAAAGGTGATGGAAAACTGATATCGGGGAAAAATTCACTCCAAGCATGATGGGTGACTACTGTTGGTTCTTACAAAGAGAGACAGATGTGCAGTACAAGCGCAAAAGGAAGTGCCTCCAACATTTTTGGGCACGCTGACCTCACTTTTATATTGAGGTAAATTGACATAAATATGCTTTAACGTGTCTCAGGTATCGTCTTCTGGTTTGTTTTCAGAATAAACACATCAAAACAATTTTGGTGGGACATAGTCCAAACTCCAGATATCATGTTGATATATTTTATTGATATTCAAAAGTGTCAAAACGTCAATGATGTGTATTTCAAAAACCTGATGTGCTAGCTAAATTCCGATTTCATATATGAAATCAGTGTAAAAAACTTAATAAAGAGATGCTCTGAAGTTCCCAGAAGCAAACAAAAAATATTTTTAGTAGACCAGTGCACAGTTGGTGTTCAGGTTTGGCAATTTTTAAAAATAATTTTGTATTTTACTTTGTGAAAAACCGAAAGTTATCCATTATTCACTTAGGTATCATTGGTATTGGTGCTGAGGTGTGAAAGTTGGTATCAGTACCAAAGTCAACATTTTAGTATCAATCCAACACTATGTGGAATAGACCATTCCTATCTCTGACTGAAAAAGAGCTGGAATGTTGGTCATAGAACAGAAAATGGCCAAGTATTTGTAATGCTCAGTAGCCATGTTAAAAGACTTTTACTTTCACTCTTCTGTCTTACCGTATATACTCGCGGATAATTTCTCCAGCAGATAAGTCGGGACTTGATTTTACAATATAATTTCTGGTATTTTATAATGTCGGTCGTATAAGTCGAATGCGGAAAACTCACGTTATTGGTAAAAGGGATAGGGAACAAATATATCAGGGTTTAACACAGGTGGTAATTTCCTCATGCCATTCTGGATATCCCCACATCATGACTAACCATCAGAACATAAAATAGCCCAAAAAATTGTTTTGATTTTTTTTTTCAATTTTCCTCTAAACAGTAAATGAATGGTGATTGTTTAACAATTCTGTCCTTTCTCCAAACAGGGGAACAATCCGAGCTGCATTTACTTTGTGAATTGAGAAGGAAGGTTTCAAACTGACCACAACTTGCCATTTGGTCAGAAAAATATCCTATTTTCGTCTTGAACCCCATTGAAATAAGAGCAATGGGCAAAGTCCATTCTGTTGACTACTACAGACAAAAAAAACAAAAATAAATGGTGCTAGTGGATTGTTTAGATGTGTGTATTTACAGGGAGTCAAAAGAAGGAACAGCACATGGTTTTAAAAAACTTAATGGCCCTTGCACTAATGTAACAAATAAAGGAGGTCAGCAACAATTTGCTTTAACTGGCAGTGCAAGCACTTCTTTATTTAACTTGCTTCTGGGGAGCTCTAAACACTGTGGTGCCAAAAAAATAGGAATCAAATGTAAACATAAAGAAAAAATGAGCGTAGCAGTACACGGCAGTAAAAATCATGCTCAAAAAGAAAGAACAGTAAGTAAAAGGTTTAAATAAATACAATAAATGCTCATTTTATTCTTGGAAAAAAACATTATATCAAGCTGAAAACTTACTTTAAACTTTCTCCATCACCATTAGAAGCAAGCTTATCACAACATTGTTGAAACTGTACAAACATTGATGACTACAAAATAACATCACGAATAAAACCTAGAATTTAACACCTGGTATTAAAGTGCATCTCAACCTCATCATGTCCTGATAGAGATCAGATGGATGTCCTACACGTTCATGTTTATCTGTGCAGCACAGTACATTGCTGTCCTGTAGTTAGAATGGGGACAGGCTGCACAAAAAAGTGGAAAGGAGGCAACATGTCTTTCTGCCACAAAGATCTTTAGTGTTTTAGGCTGATTCCAAAGGTGTGACAGTTTCATGAAGGAGATGGTTGCTTGGCTTCCACAAGTTGATGTTGCAAATCTGCTCACTTTTTAAATCTACATAGCTACCAGGGCTGGAAACCATTACACTGCTTACCTGACTGCTGCTACAATCCTACACAATGCATTTGTCTTTTTTAATGATTTGAATGTTGCATGTGGAGAAAAAATGACCACATGTGTCAAATGTGGCGATTACTAATGGAAACATAACAGTGCTGACTTCAGGTAAGAGTGAAGTTATTATGTAGAAATGTCTACAGCACCTAATACTACATTTTAAAAATTACTTTCATTTTTTTATTTTCAGAAATATGCAATCATTTATGCTTAATTTAAAACATAATCTTTAAGTCAGGTAAGCAGAGAGTAGCTCTTGTTGTTATCAACAATATCTACAGTGACAAATTCTGGTGTTTGGTAATTACTTGATATTATTTATGCCTAATAATCACCAAAATGCCTGATTTTCTTATTACACCTGGTACACTATCATTTAATAAAAACATATAGGCTGTTTTTGAAATGGCCTATTAATTGTGTATTGTGACTGAAAAACACAGGAGGTGTGTTTGTTCTAGCAGCAAATAAGATTTTGTTAATAAATATACAGTAAGTTCAAAAACCAGCACTTTTGTAAAGGATGCAGCAAAAGTACATGAGGGTAAATATCATGGTCTGTGTAGGTGGGGCCATCACATATTGTTATGGTCAGCGGGAGATCTTGGAGAAATGAAGGTTAAGAACCACCGCTTTAGAGTCTAAATATAACACGTCACTTTTCGTCTATGTTTATAAGCCAGTGACAGATTAGGTGAAAACATGTTTTCTAGGGAAAGATTATCTTTATAATTATAATTACTTTTATTTTATTCAATATTTTTTTTTGCCGTGGAACAACTGGACACAGCTTTTATTTCTTAAGGACCTAATATCCCTTTAAAAAACACTGTAAAAGCTCTGGGGAAAAAAAGGAAAATCTACAACAGTAAAAAAAACTCTGAAAAATGCAATATGCTCAAAAATGTTATAACTTATTTGAGCCCTGCTATTATGACAACTCAGCATACAAATCCAATTGCAAAGGTGTTTTATTGGCATTGTTACAAATGCATTAAAACATTAAATATGACATGATGTTGAAAATGGTTACAGAATATACAGGCACAAAACAATAACAAATTAGCAAGCTGCTTTCAAAAGATGCCAGACAGCTTGATAAAACATCAGTAATTTAATGTAAAATATAATATACCTCACAAGATGTAGAATTATATATAAGGTTCAATCATAAAAGTTCCACAATTGCCAAAACATGCATTTTGGTAGCAGCAAATTTGTGAACATAAATAATACAGCTAAATTATTTAAAAAGGATATGAACAAGACTGGGTAACTTTGAAAATGAAAGGTTGTAAAAGAAATAATAATGTTAGCTACTGGATCGTTGAAAAAGTCCAGTATTAATTTAGTTTGTATGACAATTTCCAGAATGAAAGAAGCAGCCAAGAAAACTGTTCAGTCCAGAAAAAATAGGGCATCATTTAGTTGTTATTTTTCCTGTTTTGCGAAGTGGCTTCTTGGCTTATTTGTTTTAACCACCATGGTTTTATAATTAATTTTCTAATGAAATATTTTATTTATTTATTTATTTCATAATGAACTGGCTGATTGGCAAAGGAAAACAAGGTTCACTGTTTCTGCTCAGACAAGAGGTACAGCCTACATAGAACCATAAATAGACCGAGTTGTTTACACTAGAGAGCTATTTTGCGTCAGAGAGTCAGGAGCCCCTAAACTCAAATATAATGCAAGGTGCCCTAAGACAAGTACTACTAAATTCTCTAATAACAGTACAGTCTAGAAGATGTTTTATACAATATTGATTTTGGAAATATGACAAACTCCATTCATAACAAGAGATTTCACCATTTTATTGTTTATAGTCTAGTCTGTCTTCAGTTTTGAAAGGCACACTTTCGAAAAGATTATTTCCACAAAAACATTGCATGTTAACACTAATGATTCAAAATTAGTTTAAGTCCTGAATACATTTAGTATCTTAAATTTACAGTAATGGAGGAAATCAAGAAGGAGGTGTAATGGACTAAAATTTTTGTTTAAAAAAATAAAGGGCATTACTGTTTGCTTGTTTTTAGAAAAATAAAGACAGACAGACAAATAGAGAGATAGAACTTTATTTGTCCCCAGGGGAAAATTTGTTTTTTACAGAAGCTTTTTAGAAATATTGAGCTTTTGTAAAAAGGCTGCTGCTTGCACAGCATATGTAAGTCATAACCTAGATTATCATTTTTTAAGACCTACCTGAAATTGAACCCCTATTGTAACTCTCAGAAGGGTCAATAATAAGTCACAGGTGAATGCATAGAAACCAGATAAGTTTTCTCAACAGAGGAGCCCCACCAGGGACAGACAGGACAATATTACACAGGACAAAGAGAAAGCAGCCCTAAGGAACTTCAGAAGGGCTCAAAAACAAAAAAATACATAAATAAGGGTAGATCCACATACTGTATACTGCTCAAAAAAATCAAAGGAACATTTTTTAATCAGAGTATAGCATCAAGTCAATGATCTGGTCAGTTAAGTAGCAGAGGGGGTTGTTAATAAGTTTCAGCTGCTTTGGTGTTAATACAATTAACAACAGGTACACTAGAGGGGTGACAAAGAGATGACCCCCAAAACAGAAATAGTTTAACAGGTGGAGGCCACTGACATTTTTCCCTCCTCATCTTTTCTGACTGTTATTTCACTAGTTTTGCATTTGGCTACGGTCAGTGTCACTACTGGTAGCATGAGGCGATACCTGGACCCTACAGAGGTTGCACAGGTAGCCCAACCTCTCCTGGATGGCACATCAAAATGTGCCACTGCCAGAAGGTTTGCCGTGCCTCCCAGCATAGTCTCAAGGGCATGGAGGGGATTCCAGGAGACAGCCAGTTACTCTAGGAGAGCTGGACAGGGCCGTAGAAGGTCCTTAACCCATCAGCAGGACCGGTATCTGCTCTTTTGGGCTAGGAGGAACAGGATGAACACTGCCAGAGCTCTACAAAATGACCTCCAGCAGGCCACTGGTGTGAATGTCTCTGACCGAACAATCAGAAACAGACTTCATGAGGGTGGCCTGAGGGCCTGACGTCCTCTAGTGGGCCCTGTGCTGACTGCCTGGCACCGTGGAGCTCGACTGGCATTTGCCATAGAATACCAGAATTGGCAGGTCCACCACTGGTGCCCTGTGCTTTTCACAGATTAAAGCAGGTTCACCCTGAGTACATGTGACAGATATGAAAGGGTCTGGAGAAGCCGTGGAGAACGTTATGCTGCCTGTAAGATCGTTCAGCATGACCGGTTTGGTGGTGGGTCAGTGATGGTCTGGGAAGGTATATCCATGGAGGGATGCACAGACCTCTACAGGCTAGACAACGGCACCTTGACTGCCATTGGGTATCGGAATGAAATCCTTGGACCCATTGTCAGACCCTATGCTGGTGCAGTGGGTCCTGGGTTCCTCCTGGTGCACGACAATGCCTGGCCTCATGTGGCGAAGGGTATGCAGACAGTTCCTGGAGGATGAAGGAATTGATACCACTGACTAGCCCCCACGCTCACCTCTGTATTCAATAGAACACCTCTGGGACATTATGTTTCGGTTCATCCAACACCACCAGGTTGCACCTCAGACTGCCCAGGAGCCCAGTGAGGCCCTGGTCCAGATCTGGCAGGAGATCCCCTGGGACACCATCCATCGTCCCATTAGGAGCATGCTCCGACAATGTCAGGCATGCACAGAAGCATGTGGGGGCCATGCAAACTACTGAGTACGATTTTGAGTTGCTGCAATAAAATTTTGGAAAAATGGATTAGCAGGCCGCATCATTTTTTCACTTTGATTTTCAGGGTGTCTTTGAATTCAGCCCTCTGTAGGTTGATAATTTTTATTTCCATCAAACAATGTGGCATCCTTTCGTTCCTAACACATTTTCAGTCCATATCAGTATAGATAGCCAGCAGGATTTTTTTCCCATTGAGATCTGATGTATTTTCAAAGTGTTCCTTTAATTTTTTGAGCAGTTTATATTGATGTAATCAGATGTTTAAGTTTTATTTTTCATGGATTTATCCCAAGTACAATATGTCACAATAGTTATAAAATTCTGTATTATGGCTGGCACTTTTCTTTGAACCGTGCCAGGAAATTACAAATTCATTTCTCTCTTTGAATAATAATTTGGCAATAATAGTGTGGTGGTTAACTGATACAGGAAACCTGTATTCAGCTCCTAGTCTGGTCACAGTATGAGAAATGAGCACATTTCCCACTCTTGTCTACATGGATTTTATTCATGAATGTCATTCCTCTCATATCTCAAAGATATGTGTATCAGATTAATTGCTCACTCGTAATTTCCTCAGTATGAGTGGATGTGAATGTCCCCTACTGTACACTCCTCTGCCATCAGGAACAGTTCTTAGAATTGCTGCAATAGGATAGATTGTGTGACTGAAAGAAAAGGGTTAAAAATTAGATGCATACTTGAAGAATATTTAGATTTTCAGTGACAAGAGTGTAAGATTCTGACTGACACTGTTGCAGTATTTTTTTTACATAATTAACATTTTTTCAGTAATTTTTGCATGACAAAAATGCTAACCTAATAAATGTTGACATAAATTAAAAATCTATTAAACATATTGAAATTTATTATGATTTAACTTAATGTTTTTATTTCTGTCTGCTAACTTCATTTTTTGCTTAAAATTACAAACTTAATTTTGCTTCTTAACATTATGTAACATTTAATGTTAATCACTTCTGGGACTACAGCAATATACCTCCCAGAAAATGTGAATTTAAAAATTATAGACTCGCTGTAAATTATCTCCAAACCTTCAATAAATTAAGCCCTGGATGATAAGCTTTGTGTACTGTCAGTCATTATCCAACCCTCTATATCCTAACACAGGGTGGTCTTGGGGGTCTGCTGGAGCCAGTCCCAACCAACAAAGGGCGCAAGGCTGGAACAAATCCCGGGCAGGGCACACACACACACCAAGCACACACTAGGGACAATTTAGGATCACCAATGTACCTAACCTGCATGTCTTTGGACTGTGGGAGGAAACCCACACAGACACAGGGAGAATATACAAACTCCACGCAGGGAGGACCTGGGAAGTGAACCCAGGTCTCCTTACTGTGAGGCAGCAGCGCTACCACTGCACCACCATGCTGCCCGCTTTGTGTATTGTTTTGTGTTAATTTATAAAGAATATAGTTGATCTCTGCTGTTTATTAACATTGGTACTGAAATCCAGCTTTTTCTGGTTACTTTATTTGATGTTCACTTGCCAGCCTTAAGGTAGCTAATTTTTGTAGCTGGATGCCTATTCACATAGCACAACAAAGACTGTATGAAAAGGTAGTTATATAAAAGATTTGTAGTATGTTCTGCAGGAAATAAAGACAATTCACTTCTAAATTCCAGATATGACTGGCATAGCCGAACACAAGTACATTATTGTAGTCATTTCAACTGGCAAAGGTGCCACACACTCCCATCTACAGTATTCTGATATCTAATAGAGGGTTTAAAAAAGTTAACCACTTTAATACCTTTTCATCATGTTTTTAAGGTTGTCGTACATGGCTGGGGGTCAGACCCAGCCGGGACGCCTGGAGGGACCAAGAGGTGGCATATTTGTCCTCCGGGCCACGAAGGGGTAACCGCCCTGGAGCAGAAGAGGGCCATGGAAGGGAAGCAGGGAGGCTCAAGTCCGTGGAGGCCCGAATCCACCGCCAGGGGGCGCCCCAAGCCTCATGGAGCCCGGGGCTTATTTACTTCCGCCGCGCCAAAGGACGTTGATCCTTCCACGGTCACCCGAAGTGCTTCCGGGTGCTCTCCTGATGTTTCTGCCACACCAGGATGTGACGTCAGGTAGAGCACCTGGAGCTCATCCGGGTGAGGATAAATGGGGCCGCCTCCCTCCTATCAGAGAGCTGGAGTCGGGAGTAGGAGCAGGATGAAGCTCCTGGAGAGAGAGGACAGGTGGCCCAGGGACGAGGAGAGAGAAGGCCCAGGAGAAAGGTGACTGGCGCTAGAGGCACTGTGAGTTGTGCGGGACTGTGTTGTGTTGTGGAGAAGAAAATAAAGAGTATATTTTGTATAAAGATGTGGTCTTCGACTGGTGGTGTCCGGGCAAATATCACAAGGTCTAACACTAAACATTACATTTCAGGTGAGTTCTGTCTCACTTACTGTCACTATAATTCACTAACAAATGTAACATATAGCCATGTTTACACTCCAGTCATTTGGGGACAAATTTTAGAATTTTTTGGTGTCACAATTCTGTGTGTATATTAACAAATTACCAAAATATTTTGATGAGTCATAATGCTTTAATGCAAGAAAATCTAAGTAAAATCTGCTGAATTAAAATGGCTTTAATCTTATTGTCGAACATATGCTGAGTTGTTCAAGGTAACAGCAGCAGTTTTAGGGACATTGAACAAGACTGTGGAGTTGAAGCAGGACCTAAATTCTCACCTAGGAAGACAAGCTATAATTGGTGATCAAAACAATGAGTTTCAGTATTCTTACATAGGATTGCTGGCCTCATTCTCCATGACAGGATGAGGAGCTCAGTATGAGAACCACTCCATGTTTGTATTGGGAAGGAACCACTGGAGGTGGTAGAGTTGTGCAGTTAGGATACCACATAGGTGTTTCACACAAGGGGTCATTACCCAATGTGACAGATAGGGGACGCTGTCGACCCCTGGACCCGCAGACAACACGTTGAGACACCAGGTAAAAGTCCAAAGATGAATTTACTTTAATACTGTGCACAAAGCACCTCCACCTCCACTATACTCTCAATAAATCAATCAACAATACACCAATAAATAACAATTCCTCCACTCCCAGCAGCTCCGTTCCACTCCCTCCCAACTTGGCTCAGTCTGCTGGGGTTTCCCATCGTCCTTTTATAGTTCCTGACCTGGAAGTGCTTCTGTCCCTCAGTCCATGTGATTTCATAGCACTTCCGGGTCATATGAAAAACTCCTTCTTCTCTTCAGTCCGGAAGTACTTCGCTTTTTCCGTCCTCGTGACAAGGTAGTACTTCCGGGCTATATGGAAAATATAAATCCCTGTGCCTCCCTGCTGTGTCCCCTGGGGGCCCCCACGGTATCCAGCAGGGCTGTGAAGTAAAACTCCAATGTCCATGATGCCCTGCGGGAAATTGGGGCCCCTCCATGTTGCAGGGAGGACTCCATCTAGTGGTGTGGGGGTATTGGCCGGGATAAACTGCCGGCCATATATCACACCATTCAGAGAAGACTCAGGAACAGATCCTTACATACTGAAGACATTATATCTCATGGCTGATCTGGTAGCATCTGAAAAATTCCTCAGCAGAATTTGGAAGATTTTTCGAAGGATAGGATGGTATAGTTAGTTTATCCCTGCATGTTGCTACTGCCACTCTCACATGGACAAGTAAATTCAAAATAAATAAATAAAAAAAACTGCAGTAGTTCTTTGCAAATCTTTATTTTCTATGTCCAGTTTAGGTTTTTACATTCTATGCTCATTTGAGTACCTTATCTGCACCAGGTCTGACAACCTTTTATTTGTGCGGTAATCTTTTGTTTTTCTATTTGCTTCCTTCTACTCACAGCTTTTGAAAGTTAACAATGTCATCTGCTTTATTGGCAGTTGTTCTTGCTCTACCGAAATGTGCATGCATCACCCAGGTTGTCTTGGACACATTTTGTAAATAAGCAGACCATTCTAAAAATGTGTCAAAACAATGAGCAGTACGGCAGAGACTCTCTCTTGTTTTTTTTAAAGAAAGACCCAAACATCTAATAAAAAAGGCTATCATGGCAGAAAGAGGTAGCAGCTTTCTTTTTCCTGTTCACACTAACAGCCTTTTGTGCCCTCTATTTAAATCTTTGTTTTGCTCTTTTAGCACTCTGGACTGAAGGAAAATAGACATTATCATTGGTTGGTTGGAAGTGGAGCCCCACAAGCAGGTGACTGCTGTCCTATTTTATTGTGGTTGGCTAATCCTTTTGCAAGTAGTCTCTATCATGTGTTGGCATTGTTGTTTTTGTTTTTTGGACAAAGAATCTTTCTTGCTAGTGTGGGCTATGCATTTACTGCATTTGGTTTTGTAGTGTTTGACCTCTGTGGGTTAATAGCTTTTAACAGTAGAATTACCAGAGCCTACGAAAAAACTTGTAGATCCGTCCCACCTTAAATCACTTCACACTTGTCCAGTTAGCGTCTTTTGTCCTTTAAATGTGTTGATAAGCAGCAAGCAGCCTACTATCACATCCCCCACCCTGCACAGTTTTCTCAGCTCAGATCTGTTTACCTGCGTGTCAGTTGCTTGGAGTTGTATAGAGTGAGAAGTCAAGCAAAATGACACCTTTTTTAAATACTATATCGTTATTTGGAACACATGCATTTCATGTGTGTTCCATGTCTACAACGATCTACGTAAACACATCGTTAAAACAGAAATGTTTTTCATGTTTTGGTAATAATTGACAAAATGTAGACATGAAGTATATAATGTGTGAAGCCTGAATTCCAAATATCAAAGAAACACTTTCACAAAAGGTACAAATATAACAGAACAAATGCGCTTTTATTCAAAAATATAGCTGCAGAAAAACAACCCGCGTTTACCTGCGACATTGACACACAATTGCTACAACAGCTTCGGTGGTGCAATGGTATCAGCTGCTGACTTGTAATCAAAGTTTCACGGGTTCGATCCCAGCCAAGTCCGTTTTGAGAACTGAGCTGCTCGTATTGTTACTATTTTAGAATAAAAACATACATTTGATTCCAGTCTGTAACAGCCGGTGTAATTTATGATACTTGTAAAGGTTAGCTTTGTTTTTTTCTCTTCTGTTATTCTTTCAGCCGTGTTCACGTTCCCAACCCCCACCCCCGCGCATTTGACACTGCTGCTTTCACATAGACGCACTATAACAGAGGTACACTCAACTCATGCTGATGATTCTACATCGAATCAAGAATGCACTTTTGCCATCACTGTACTTTGTATATGTACATGGGAAGCTCTGCAGTAGTTCATCCAAATAGATGATTTTATTTTCTTTGACCCTAGTCTAGCCCTTGACCATGTCTTGAAGATACAGTATAGTTACTTTATCTTTACAATCCCAATTCAGTGGGCTGAAATAACATTTTTATGTTTATTTTATATACTGAGCATAATTGTGAGATCTGTGTTATTGGCGTAACTTTTCTTCCGCAAATGTGCAATTTCTTGCTTACTTTATCTTGCACAAAGAGTTCTTTGTTGTATTTGTTGATTTACACCTACTGACTCAAAAGGAAAGAACACAGGTTGACATGACCAATATGATTCTTCTATACAAGAACAACAAAACTTAAAAAACAAAAAAAAAAGATTTTTAAGAGTTTGAGGTGGAGATTTTTTTTTTCCAAAAAGCACAGGCAGAGCAGTCAGTGTAAGCAGGTTTAAATAGTCAGGGTTCAAAATTTAAAAACTTAAAAATGATTTATGTTAACTACTGTTTTCTTTTGAAAACGATCTGAAGAAAAATTCTTTCATGGTGTGGCACCTCATTCTTTAGTAGACTATGTATTATTATGAATGATATCGTCCGCAGTAATAACCAATTTAATATAGTTTTAAAAATTATTACAAAAACACAACCTTTCCTTGAATTCAAAGGAATCTTCTCTGTAGTATTTATTAAAACATGTTACTTTGGAAATATTTTTAGTGTACATTTATTAATACAGGTAAAATTCAATTATAACGAATATCTTTACAACGAAATTTTCATTACAGCGAAGTATTTTTATGGTCCTGACAACTTCCCCATATGACACGAATCTATAGAAATCTCGTTACTACGAAGTACATTCAGCAGGTACTTCATTATAATGAAGTGCACAAAAGACCTTGAAATGCCTGAATGAATCATCCACAGAACATTTAGTTCTGTGGCCGCAGCTCAGTTGTGTACAATGATCCCCAAACAGAAACACTGTAATTTTTTTTCTTTCTTCGAACTTTCCTCGTACTGTTTTTTTTTTTTTGCCTTTTTTGTTTCCTGCGGTTTTCAGTGATACCTTTTACTTATTGCTCGTCAACATTTGAAAAACATCCATTGGAATTTAACTCACTGTTATCCTCCTATAGAAATGGCAGACACGGAAAAATGATAACAGTTCATATTAGAAAAAAAAAAACTTTTCTTTCGATTGCTGCAAAAAGAAAAAAGATGTTGCCAGTGAATTCGGAATTTCGCCATCGCCACTGTCAACTTTCTTGAAAGACAGAGCTGTGTCTGTGTCGTGTGGGTAGCAGCGTGGCAGATCCCGCTACAATAAATAACTGTGCCGTTCCTGTTTCAAGCTGAATAAAGCTGGTTTTGCTAAAGTACTGAGACTAAGCCTTGTGTTTTGGGGTGCAAGACAGGGACTTATAGCGCGACCCCAATCTTTTATGATTTGCTTCTGTGGCGCTTCACTGCAGCAATGTGAGCCTCCTATTGCCCTGCCCCAGCAACAGACAAACAATCTTCCACAGATGCTGCAATTGCGCTTCAGGATGCACTTCAGCGTGTCATTCCCATTGGGTGGGGAGTGGGGGGTCTCAATACAATACACAATATGAAGAAGAAATAATGATTCGGCTCCTGACTGATAACTGTGCTGCCCACAACATGCTTCAACGTTCAGATAATGTTCGCTTTGAATACCTCCCACCCAATTGCACGGCAGCGCTTCAGCCATTGGATTTGGGCATCATTCACACCCTGAAAGTGTATTATCACAAGGAAATGCTGAGAAAAATTCTCGTCAGCATAACTTGTAGGCAGGAGGAGATTAAAAGTAACGTGAAAGAAGCTATTGAAATGATTGCAAATGCCTGGATACAAGTTAAAGAAAACACTATAGTAACAAATACAGAATCTCATTACAACGAAATATTCGTTACAACGAAATATTTTTTAGGTCCCTGGGAGTTTGTTATAGGGTCCTCCCTGCGTGGAGTTTGCATGTTCTCCCCGTGTCTGCGTGGGTTTTCTCCGGGCACTCCGGTTTCCTCCCACAGTCCAAAGACATGCTGGTTAGGTGGACTGGCGATTCTAAATTGGCCCTAGTGTTTGCTTGGTGTGTGGGTGTGTTTGTGTGTGTCCTGCGGTGGGTTGGCACCCTGCCTGGGATTGGTTCCTGCCTTGTGCCCTGTGTTGGCTGGGATTGGCTCCAGCAGACCCCCGTGACCCTGTGTTCGGATTTAGCGGGTTGGAAAATGGATGGATGGATGGAGTTTGTTATAACGGAATTTTACCTGTATTTTGTTACTCCATACACCCTGTTAAAAATAAAGGTCCCAGAGTGATTCCTCAGAGCGATTCTGTTTCCCAAAACACCTGTCCATGGAATGGTTCTAGAAGGAACCATACAGGAAATAACAGTAAATACAGGTAGATGGTAACAAATTTGTGAAACACCAGTGGCTCATGTTTTTAAGAACGTTTTCTTAATCTGTTAGTGTCCTGCTAAGCAGCCAACCATGCATTAATGATTTTTTTTTAATTATTAGGAAGTTTTTGAAAACACATAGAACCAGCTTCACATGCAAAGAACACTTTCCAGAATGAAATGGTTCTTTTTCAAGCAATGGGTCCATGAGAAACCACACAAACCAGTAAATAATCATAAAATGCCATTAAAGAAATGTTATTTTTAAGAGTGCAGTTCATTATTTTTTTAATTAACAGATGTAGTGCATGCAGATGATGTTTTTATATTGCTGCAACTTACAATATTTTTTTTGTTCAAAAATGGCATGTATAAGATACTTTAAAGTGTGTCTCAAGAAACAGATTAATGCTTGGAAACTTTCTTGGCTTAAAAATACACATATCCAGTGTTTAGGCTTTTCTTTCCTCACAAAATAGGAGCCATTGTTTTGAGGACTATTGCTACAGCTTTCTATGTATTGACCATCTGAAGCACTTTATGGTTATCTAAGATTGTGGATACAAATATGAAAAATTTTGCTATATGTGTTATATAGATTTAGTGTTCCCGGTTACTGATTCCTTGTTTCGAAATTCAGCAGCTTTTTAGTTTAGTATTTTGAGTTACATAACTTATAGTATTTACCTCACGGAAAGTAATTTTAGCCTAGTATTTCAACAATGTCTCATTTTTTGGTCCCTTATTCTTCAAACCTTGAATCTCCATGTTGTCAAAACATAAATTAGAAATAATCTGTAGTGAAAACCTAAATCTAACTGGTTATCATTTCCACTCACTAAAGGTGGTGATTTGTTTGCTTTTTGAGCTTTGATCCAAAGTTTGGACAAACTGCTGAGTGTTCTGACATTATTTGCAGGGAATGTGTGATGACATTTAGGCCCATAACCATGTGTCTAGCAAAAGGGGAAGCTTCTATTCACAAAATGACACCTGTTATGCAACCAACTCCCAAAATGGCAACATTTCCATAGTAATGGAGATCCAATGTCGACACAAACTATGCATTAAAACAAAGTCAGTCAGTGAGTATTATCCAACCCGCTATATCCTAACACAGGGTCACGGGGGTCTGCTGGAGCCAATCCCAGCCAATCCCCGGGCAGGGTGCCAGTCCACTGCAGTTAAAATAAAGTGAATGTAACTACCTTTTCACTACATTAGAGAAATTTGGGTTTGGCCCGAATATTTGTGCATGGATCAAACTACTGTATACCAATCCAGAAGCTTCAGTTTGTATTAACAACATTTGTTCAGACTACTTTAAACTAGAACATGGTACCAGACAAGGATGCCCCTTGTCACCACTGCTATTTGCAATCGCAATTGAACCTCTGGCAGTTCACTGTCACAATGCTTATCAGATAAAGGGGATTATCAGAGAAGGACTGGAACAGAAAATTTTTCTGTATGCAGATGATATGGTGCTGTATATATCAGACCCACAAAATACTGTGCCTGCAGTCTTAACAGCACTTACAGAATTTCAAAAGATCTCTGGTCTCAGAATTAATTTGAATAAAAGTGTGCTCTTTCCAGTGAATCCTCAAGCATACGATATTAGATTGGACACCTTCCCTTTTATTGTTGCAGATTAGTTTAAATACCTAGGGATAAATATCACAAGTAAACATAAAGTACTTTATCAACAAAATTTCACCGTCTGTATGGAAAAAATTAAGCAAGACATGCATAGATGGTCAACCCTCCATCTCACTCTAGCTGGAAGAATTAACGTTGTTAAGATGAATATCCTTCCTAAGCTTCTCTTTTTATTTCAACACATTCCAATACACATCAATAAATCATTCTTTAAGCAATTAGATTTAACCATAACCTCATTTATTTGGAACCTAAAGCATCCACGTATCCAAAGAGCTTGTCTACAAAGACCTAAGACAGAAGGTGGCATGGCTCTACCTAACTTTCACTTTTACTACTGGGCAGCAAACATACAAGCTATAAAAACCTGGACAAAAATAGATAAACATACACAGGCTTGGTCAGCAATAGAAATAAAATCCTGCAGTACTTCTCTATAGTCCCTGCTTTGTGCCCCAATAAATTCAAGTTATCGCCAATATACTAATAACCCAATTGTGTTTCACTCACTCAGAATATGGAACCAATGTAGAAAGCATTTTTTATCTGTGGCATCTCTGCATGAGAACCACCTTTTTCAACCCTCTCAATCATATGCAATTTTTAATATCTGGAAAACATTTGGGATTAAATTGCTTAGAGATCTTTATATAGACAACATCTTTGCATCCTATGAAAAATAACATTCCAAATTTAATTTTCCAGCTACACATTTCTTTCACTATCTTCAAATTAGAAACTTTGTCTAACAGAACCTGCCCGATTTTCCCCATCTCCCACCTTCCTCTATGCTGGAAAAAATATTGCTCAGTCTCGAGGACTCAGACAGCATTTCTGCAATATATAAAAATATTTTACAGTCCCTCCCTTTCAAAGATCCAAGAGGACAATGGGAAAAGGATCTCTCACTCAACATATAAGAAAAGGAGTGGAAGGTAGCAAAGCAGAGAATTCATTCGAGCTCCATATGCGCAAAGCATACAATTATTCAGCTTAAAATTATATATCGAGCACATCTGTCTCGCTTGAAATTGTCCAAAATGTTTCCAGGGCAAGATCCAACCTGTGACACTGCAATCAAACTCCAGCCTCACATGTTTTGGGCCTGCACCAAATTAACATCATCCATCCATTTTCCAACCCGCTGAATCCGAACACAGGGTCACGGGGATCTGCTGGAGCCAATCCCAGCCAACACAGGGCACAAGGCAGGAACCAATCCTGGGCAGGGTGCCAACCCACCGCAGGACACACACAAACACACCAAGCACACACTAGGGCCAATTTAGAATCGCCAATCCACCTAACCTGCATGTTTTTGGACTATGGGAGGAAACCCACGCAGACACAGGGAGAACATGCAAACTCCACGCAGGGAGGACCCGGGAAGCGAACCCAGGTCCCCAGGTCTCCCAACTGCGAGGCAGCAACACTACCCACTGCGCCACCATGCCGCCAATTAACATCATTCTGGACAAAAATTTTTAAGTGCCTTTCAGACAGCCTTGGTGTCTCAATCCCTCCTAATCCACTAACTGCTGTGTTTCGTATTCTTCCAGATGGGCTTAAAGTGGAGAAGGACAAACAAACTGTGATTGCCTTCACTACACTATTGGCACACAGACTTATTTTGCTAAATTGGAAGAATCCTAACTCTCCGCTTTTAAGTCATTGGGTAACTATGTTTTATATTATTTGAAATTGGAAAAAAATCTAATTCTCATTTAGAGGATCTGTGTAGAACTTTTTCAAAACCTGGCAGGATCTAATCAATAATATTTTAGAATAAGCTCTTAAAGCACTGAGGAAGTAGATTCTCTTCCCATTTCTTTTTCTTCTCCATTTATCTGTATCTGCCTATTAAACTCTTCAGTTTATTTATTTTTACTATTTTTAAGTTTTAGTCCATTGGCCATGCTCTCTTTCTCAGGGGTGGGGGTTGATTTGTTTTCAGTCCTATTTTTTTGTAAACATTTATCTATTTGTATGGAATGATTACAATAAAATTAAAAAAAAACACTCAAAACAAAAAACTGCAAGTCACTAATACTTGGTAAGTGCTAAAATACTTACAAAGTTGAAATACTCATTTGGTTTTGGGCGCAAACATTTGTGCATTTGAAAACTGAAAGATAATTTAGGAAGTCTTATGAAATTACTTACAAAGTGCAAGCACAGCTCTATCAAAAAGTGTTTCTGAAAATCTTTAAAATGCTGTTTGGTAGTACTATAAAATGTTACGCTATTCTACTTAAGATACAAAATGATGCACCATCATATGCAGTAATTACAATATAAAACAATAAGAGAAAACATTACCCGACATATATGATGTGCTTATCACTGAGTAAGAGGATATAAGAAATCTCTCTGAATGCTGTGTCTTAGCAACAGCAGTGAACAGCTGGTCCTTAATGTGAAACAGATTCTTTTCTCAAGGGATTAACATTTATAACTCCAATCTGTAGCAAATTTGTATACATTTGAAATATAATATAAATAAATTGTGGCATGCCCCTTCACAACAACCCTGAGGTGGATTAAGATTGCTGGAGAATGAATGAGTGAATAAATTGCTTTATGGCAAGTGTCTTAAAAAATAACTTTTTTGCTTGATGTTGTTAAAATTTTAATATCCAATACCTTAAAGAGTTATAAATCAAAACACACCAACTATTTATCTTAATGTAAATTTTATGTTTACCACTCTCACTGCTCAGATGATTTCAGATTTACATCAGAAATGCTTCTTCAATTATTGGTAATAACTGCGTTTAAATGGTTGTTAATTTTATCTTTTATTTTTGCTGCATAACCTGCATAAAATATATTCATTTTTTCCATCATGACATAAATACAGTGGGGCAAAAAAGTATTTAGTCACCCACCAATTGTGCAAGTTCTCCCACTTAAAAAGATGAGAGAGGCCTGTAATTTTCATCATAGGTATACCTCAACTATGAGAGACAAAATGAGAAAAAAATCCAGAAAATCACATTGTCTGATTTTAAAGAATTTATTTGCAAATTATGGTGGAAAATAAGTATTTGGTCACCTACAAACAAGCAAGATTTCTGGCTCTCACAAACCTGTAACTTTTTCTGTAAGAGGCTCCTCTGTCCTCCACTCGTTACCTGAATTAATGGCTCCTGTTTGAACTCGTTATCAATATAAAAGACACCTGTCCACAACCTCAAACAGTCACACTCCAAACTCCACTACGGCCAAGACCAAAGAGCTGTCAAAGGACACCAGAAACAAAATTGTAGACCTGCACCAGGCTGGGAAGACTGAATCTGCAATAGGTAAGCAGCTTGGTGTGAAGAAATCAACTGTGGGAGCAATTATTAGAAAATGGAAGACATACAAGACCACTGATAATCTCCCTCGATCTGGGGCTCCACGCAAGATCTCACCCCGTGGGGTCAAAATGATCAGATGTGTCCCCCTGCTTAAGCCAGTACATGTGCAGGCCCGTCTTGAAGTTTGCTAGAGAACATTTGGATGATCCAGAAGAGGATTGGGAGAATGGCATATGGTCAGATGAAACCAAAACAGAACTTTTTGGTAAAAACTCTACTCGTCGTGTTTGGAGGAGAAAGAATGCTGAGTTGCATCCAAAGAACACCATACCTACTGTAAAGCATGGGGGTGGAAACATCATGCTTTGGGACTGTTTTTCTGCAAAGGGACCAGGACGACTGATCTGTGTAAAGGAAAGAATGAATGGGGCCATGTATCGTCAGATTTTGAGTGAAAACCTCCTTCCATCAGCAAGGGCATTGAAGATGAAACGTGGCTGGGTCTTTCAGCATGACAATGATCCCAAACACACCGCCCGGGTAACGAAGGAGTGGCTTCGTATGAAGCATTTCAAGGTCCTGGAGTGGCCTAGCCAGTCTCCAGATCTCAACCCCATAGAAAATCTTTGGAGGGAGTTGAAAGTCCGTGTTGCCCAGCGACAGCCCCAAAACATCACTGCTCTAGAGGAGATCTGCATGGAGGAATGGGCCAAAATACCAGCAACAGTGTGTGAAAACCTTGTGAAGACTTACAGAAAACGTTTGACCTCTGTCATTGCCAACAAAGGGTATATAACAAAGTATTGAGATGAACTTTTGTTATTGACCTTTTTTTCCACCATAATTTGCAAATAAATTCTTCAAAAATCAGACAATGTGATTTTCTGGATTTTTTTTTTCTCATTTTCTCTCTCATAGTTGAGGTATACCTATGATGAAAATTACAGGCCTCTCTCATCTTTTTAAGTGGGAGAACTTGCACAATTGGTGGCTGACTAAATACTTTTTTGCCCCACTGTAAATGTGATACTGAAGTGTTGTGTTTTTAATTAGTCATTCATGCACTTAAGATGCTTCATGGTGGTTAAAATGGTTGAGCAACATTAAGGATAAAAATAGATTTAAGGAGCTATTATGTGCCATTTTGCCAGCAACATGACTTGACAGATATTTCAGTTTTATTCTGATTAACCTTTGTAAGTCATTTTATTTAGTTAATAGTTTTCAAATATTAATCCATCCATTTTCTTGACCCATCTAGTGCAGTAGAGATTTTTGAAGAGCTGGAGCCTATATTAACAGTATCCGCTGCAAGGCAGAATTCAGTCCCGGCTGAGACATGTATTCCATCACATTCACTCCCACCCACACCCATACCGGCTTAAATCAGGGCACTTTAGACATCTGACATTTTCGAGCAAATGAGAGTAACCATGTCACATTACCCACACAAACAGAGAGAATGTCCAAACTCTTCAGAGACAGTCACTAAGCTGGTAATATAACCCAGGCACCTAGAGAAGCAAGGCAGCAGCACTAACTGCTGTGGCAAAACCCATCAATTTAACTGCATTTTCCATGGTGGAAGCAAATTTAGTTGAATAGACCAGAACACTCAACCCAAAACAACAGTCTCCGGGTATTTCTAGTTTTATCCAGGCCATCTGGAGATATAATTCCTTTGATGTGTCCTGCCTCTACATGTGCCTCTTCTCCCACTGAGTCTTTACCAGTATATTGTCTAAAGGAAGCATCCAGCAGACTTCCTCACCATGTGCTCACAACTCTTCAGGTGGCTACATTCACTTTAGATAAGCTGAATCTATCCCATGATGCTGAATTATGTAGTCTGTTGTAGAGTAAATCTGGAAACCTTACACCTTCCATCCATCCATCCATCCATCCATCCATCCATCCATCCATCCATCCATCCATCCATCCATCCATCCTCTTCCGCTTATCCGAGATCGGGTCGCGGGGACAGCAGCTTGAGCAGAGATGCCCAGACTTCCCTCTCCCTGGCCACTTCTTCTAGTTCTTCCGGGAGAATCCCAAGGCATTCCCAGGCCCTCTGAGAGACATAGTCCCTCCAGTGTGTCCCGGGTCTTCCCCAGGGCCTCCTCCCGGTTAGATGTGCCCGGAACACCTCACCAGGGAGGCTTCCAGGAGGCATCCTGATCAGATGCCCGAGCCACCTCATCTGACTCCTCTCGATGCGAAGGAGCAGCGGCTCTACTCTGAGTTCCTCCCGGATGACTGAGCTTCTCACCCTATCTTTAAGGGAAAGCCCAGACACCCTACGGAGGAAACTCATTTCAGCCGCTTGTATTCGCGATCTTGTTCTTTCGGTCACTACCCATAGCTCATGACTATAGGTGAGGGTAGGAATGTAGATCGACTGGTAAACTGAGAGCTTTGCCTTGCAGCTCAGCTCCTTTTTCACCACGACAGACCGATGCAGAGCCCGCATCACTGCGGATGCCGCACCGATCCGCCTGTCAATCTCACGCTCCATTCTTCCCTCACTCGTGAACAAGATCCTGAGATACTTGAATTCCTCCACTTGGGGCAGGATCTCGCTCCCAACCCTGAGAGGGCATTCCACCCTTTTTCAGCTGAGGACCATGGTCTCGGATTTGGAGGTGCTGATTCCCATCCCTGCCACTTCACACTCAGCTGCGAACCGATCCAGAGAGAGCTGAAGATCACGGCTTGATGAAGCAAACAGGACAACATCATCCGCCAAAAGCAATGACTCAATCCTGAGTCTACCAAACCAGACACCCTGGCTGCGTCCTAGAAATTCTGTCCATAAAAGTTATGAACAGAATCGGTGACAAAGGGCAGCCCTGGCGGAGTCCAACTCTCACTGGAAATGGGTTCGACTTACTGCCGGCAATGCGGACCAAGCTCTGACACCGATCGTACAGGGACCGAACAGCCCTTATCAGGGGGTCCGGTACCCCATACTCTCGGAGTACCCCCCACAGGATTCCCCGAGGGACACGGTCGAACACCTTTTCCAAGTCCACAAAACACATGTAGACTGTCTGGGCAAACTCCCATGCACCCTCCAGGACTCTGCTAAGTGTGTAGAGCTGGTCCACTGTTCCACGACCAGGACGAAAACCACACTGTTCCTCCTGAATCCGAGGTTCAACTATCCGACGGACCCTCCTATTCAGTACCCCCGAATAGACTTTTCCAGGGAGGCTGAGGTGTGTGATCCCTCTGTAGTTGGAACACACCCTTCGGTCCCCACTACCCCAGTCTGCCAATCAAGAGGCACTGCCCCTGATGTCCATGCGATGTTGCAGAGGTGTGTCAACCAAGACAGTCATACAACATCCAGAGCCTTGAGGAATCCTTACACATTAAGTTATTTTCAGTTGCTTCTAATTGTAAATTTCCTATTTTTCAGACATTATATTGAACTTGTGAATAATGATGAGAATACTGATGTTTACCAACTATCAGACTGAAGGCTTCATTGAAGATTTAGTTGACACTTCATGAATACAGTTTTCCACATCTCTCAAAAAAACACTGCACCAATTCAGTAGTCATCAACTACCATTTTAAAAATAAATTTTGAAGACAGTGATAATAAAAAGATAACTTTAACAACAGAAAGGTAATATAATCACATCAATATGTTTTTCTTCACAGATGTGTGCAAGTCAAGTTAACCAAATTCTCTGATAAAATAAACAAGTTACGAGGTGCAACAATTTAATCCCCAGAATGGCCATATAGTGTCACCCAGTCACAAGGGGATAGTCCATCAAGATTTCATTGAACAGAAACAAACACTCAACCAACAATGCTATTTATAAGTGTTAAAAAGGTTACGGGATTCTTTTCGAAGGAAGAGATGTGAACTGAAAACATTTATTCTACAGTTTCATTCAAGCTATGGAGCCCCCGAGGGGACACTGTGTAATTTTTTTTCTGGGGATATTTCTGGTGCGCACCAGATAGTTTCAAGTGAGCACCAAATAGTAACAAGTGTGCACCCGATAGTTTCAAGTGAGCACCACATAGTTTCAAGTGAGCACCAGATAGTATCAAGTGCGCACCAGATACTTTTAACTGCACAATAATTGAAAAGTGGATCCATAACTATACATAATTTCTGATGCATATTAGTTCTGTTTTATAGTTGCACTTAGGAAAAATGGAAATTGTAGACTTTATAGGAATATACTTTCAGCTTGGTCTTAAACACAAAGACATAGAGTTTGTTCTTGCAGTTTGTCATGGATAAATTATCACTGAAAGGCATTTAAAATATATATTGAAGTCTAAAGGTCTATTTCATTGTAAGGTCTACAGCAACATTGGGGAAATTATTGTGTTTATACAGCAACAATTGCAAAGCTCAGGTCAGCTTCATGGCTACCGATGGATGCACACAAAATATCAAGAAAATGGTTTGCATGTGAAGAAGGAAGATTTTCGTCTGATATTGAAGGTGCTGGATCCAAGAGGAGTTTGTCTTAGAAAAGCCAGAAGACTCCATTGTTGTAACAATTTTGCAAGATGACCAAACTATATATGGCATTTTGATTCTTATGACAAACATAACCTATGTGGTATTTGTGTAAATGGTTACATTGATGGGTTTTCCATAAATATTATTTGGTTAAATGCATTTAAGACAAGCAGTAATCCAAAAGGTGTGGGAGGCTACTTTATGGATGCTGTAGAAAGACTTAAAGGTTGTCCTAAAATAGCCAGAGGAGATCTGGGTACTGAAAATGCTTACATTAGTGATTTTCAAAGGTTATGGTCTGCATGGGGGTCACCGGAACACAGCTGGGAAGCTCATCCCTGTTGGGGCCTGTGGCCACCGCCAGGGGGCGCCCAGACGATTATGGAACCCTGGATGGCAGCTCTTCCACCACACTTGGAAGTGCTGCCGGAAGGAATTCCAGGGACACCCGGAGTGCTTCCGGGTGTTCATGCGGCACTTCTGCCACACCAGGACGTGCTGCCGGAAGATCATCACAGAGCACCTGGAGCACATCCGGGTGGGAATAAAACGGGCCGCCTCACTCCAGTAGACGAGCCGGAGCTTGTGGGGAGAGGAGTAGAGGTTGCAGAAGGATTCAAGGAGAAAGAAAGAAAGAAAGAAAGAAAGAAAGAAAGAAAGAAAGAAAGAAAGAAAGAAAGAAAGAAAGAAAGAAAGAAAGAAAGAAAGAAAGAAAGAAGTTTACTGATTAAGGCGACTATCTTGAATACCCATAATGCACATACAATTCAGTTCTGCTCTTCCGAAACATTAAATATGGCTTTATTGAATGTCAGAGCATTAACCAACAAGACGTTTTCCATCAACGATCTTATTAGTGATAGGAAAATTGATTTTATTGCACTAAGTGAAACGTGGCTTAGCTCTGATGGTGTGGCTGTTTTAATCGAATCTACGCCTCCGAATTACAGCTTTGCTCATGCGGATCGTCAAGGTAAGAAAGGTGGTGGTTTAGCAAACATTTACTCTAGCCGGTTAAATTGTAAAGATGTCGGCTTTGGCAAATTCAATTCCTTTGATTATCTTGCCTTTGTTATTCATGGAGTTTCTCAGTTTGTAGTATTACCTGTGTATAGACCTCCTAAATACAATGCATCTTTCTTTGAGGAATTCTCAGAGTTGGTGTCAATTGTACTGTAATTACGAACTATGACACGTTCCTAATAGTGGGTGAATTTAACTTTCATATCGATAATCAGTGTGACCCGAAAGTAAAAGAATTCATGAACCTCCTGGACTCTTTTGATTTGAGCCAGCACATTAGTCAACCTACACACAAAGCAGTTCATATGTTAGACTTAGTAATTACTAAAGGACTAAAAGTTGATGTGAAGCAGATCATTGATCTATCAGACCATTTTCTGTTACTATTTAATATAGAAATAATGATAAAAAATATTCACAAGAATCACATTATTAAAAAACGCTTCTTTGATTCATCAGCAGCTTCAAAATTTACAAAAATTCTAAGCAACCAGTCCATTTGTAGTGCTTACTACAATAGTGTGAATAATCTAAATAGTAAGGTGGAAAATTTAATACTAAGGTGAGAGCTGCTGCTGACATAGTCGCACGTGAAAAGATAGTTAAAAAATCTTCTAGCACTGTTAAACCATGGAAGACCCAAAGAGTATCTGATCTAAAGAGAACATGCCGGAGAGCTGAGCGTAAATGGAAAAAAACTAAACTGATTATCCACTATGAGATATTGAAGGTTAAAATAAATATAGTCCGTCTTGAGAGGCGCTGCTATTTCACTAGAATTATAAATAACAATGCTAGTAATCCCAGAGTCTTGTTCTCTACAATCGATCATCTGCTAAATCCAGGTCACTCAATGGAATGCCTCCAAAATACTTCCAGTGAAACTTGTGAGGCTTTTAATGTATTTTTTAATCAAAAAATTAATGATATTAGAAATAATATAGTACATCTCCCCAATACTGATCCTCTTAAACCCCAGTACTCCATCATAAACATAATTAAATTCTTTCACCAGGATAGATTTACCTAATCTATATATATATATAATTCACTAAGGCAAGACAACCATGGAAAGCACGCCGGAAGGGGGCGTGGATTCACTAAGCAGCTGACAAGTAAGACACCCATGGCGCACGCAGGAAGGAGCCACGCCCACCAACTCTAAGACCATTGGATACGACAACAACTCGCAGAGCCACGCCCACCAACTGGGACGCAACAACACATAAAAAACGGTGTCATTTATATTCGTCTGTCGTAGAGGGCACATGCACCTCCGAGCCACGTTGACTGTTCATAGAGGAATGTTTCTCGTGGACGTGAATCGCCATATGCAGCGTGTAAAACGGTTTGCGAGGGGTATCCCATGGGATCCTTAAAACAGTCCTTTACAACTGAGGTTAAAACACAATGAAGTAAGCAGTCTTTAAAACCGAGTTTTCGGTTACGACGCACGACCGCGTGCACCATAGCAAACTGTTTTACACGCTACATACAGCAATTCGCATCCGCGACAAACATGCGTCTTCTTAGATGGTCCTGCAGGAACACGGAAGACGTTTCCCTGCCCACCAACCCTCCTTTTTCACCGGCCCACGTCTACCCTCGCTCTCTAGGCATTCACACTGCCTGCCCATTTCCCCGGACGCAAAAACTCACCGACCACCCAGTTAGTCCCTTTCGTCTGTGCTAGCAGTCCACATGCACGTCTGACCCACGTTGACTTTTAATTATTTTTTTCAGTTTCGACACCCGACCGCGTCCACCATGAAAAACCATGCGAAAGGAACAACGAAGCCCCGCCCAGAAACTCTGCCCCTCCTCCCACGTGCTCAGGAACGCACCTCAGACCACTGCCCGCCAACTCAAACAGCTTATCAAACACATACTCACTCGCTTTGGTCTGTGCTGCGGTCCAAATCCAGCTGTGAGCCACGTTGACTATTCTTTTGCCCTCCATGGCTACCACTTCAAAAGTATTTCATGGAAATACACGCTATAGAACACTACGACAAACTCAACACAGAACAGAAACACGCTGTTGATACTGTTTTACACACTGCATATAACAATTCCCATCCCCGATGCTTCTTCTTCGATGGTCCTGCAGGAACATGAAAAACCTTTGTGTACAAAACCTTGATTCATACCATCAGAGCTACGGGAGACATTGCTACAACTGTAGCATCTACAGGAATAGCTGCAACATTATTACCGGGAGGACGAACTGCCCATTCTGTTTTTAAAATACCGTTGAAGCTCACTACTACTTCCACATGCAACATCAAACCTTCCTCACCACATGCTCAACATCTTCTACAATCCAAAGTTATTATATGGGACGAGGCGCCAATGACACACACATACGCATTCCAGGCAGTTGACAGGTTATTACGTGACCTCACGGGTGACACGCAGCCTTTTGGAGGCAAAACAATACTATTGGGTGGAGATTTCCGACAAATTCTCCCCATCATTATGCATGGCTCCCGCGCGCTTACTGTCGCCAGTTGCATTAACAAGCACCCTTTGTGGCGTCACATTTATGTTCTTACACTGACAACAAATATGACAGCACGCGAGCTATATTAAGCGTCACCAACGAAGACTCGCTATACCTTAATGAACAAGTGCTAAAACTTATCCCTAACAATGACGTGACTTTCACGAGCGTGGACTCCATCGTCACAGATGATCCTGCAGATCAACTTTTATTCCCCAAAGAATTTCTTAATAGTCTTACTCCTACTGGCATGCCTCCACATAAACTCAACATTAAAAATGGATCCGTCATCATGCTTCTCAGAAACCTCCTGCCTGCAAAAGGTCTTTGTAATGGCACTAGACTGTCTGTTAGCACCATTCACCGTAATGTACTGGAGTGTAAAACTATCACATCTGCAACCTCACAAACTGTCCTTATTCCCCGGATATGCCTGACCCCGTCAGATTCAAATTTGCCTTTTACTTTTACCCGAAGACAATTTCCTGTTCGATTGGCATTTGCGATGACAATTAATAAGGCACAAGGACAAACTTTCAAAAAGATATGCCTATACCTGCCAAAACCAGTCTTCACTCACAGACAATATATGTTGCTCTCTCCAGAGTTCCATCTTTCAATTCACTTTCTGTTGTATCCTCAAACCCTCCCTTTTTAGACAACTCTGTCTTTCCAGAAGTGTTCAACCATCAATAAATAATTATGCAGCGTTTGTTATGCCGCGGGTTCACTATTGTGTTGTATTTTCCTCTCTCCAGAGTTCCATCTTTTCATTCACTTACTGTTGTATTCTCACACCAACCCGTTTTAGACAACCATGTCTTTCCAGAAGTGTTTACCATTCAATAAATAATTACGCATGAGATTGACCGTGTGTCTACCCGACGCAGAGAGGCGTGGGTAAGCCGTTTAACCCCATTCGGGCTGCAAACCGTGCAATTCCCTCTAAGTGCGACTCATACGCTCCCACTGATTACGTCCCTACCCTTTCTACACACCCCCCTCCCACCTCGCTACTACCGTAGTCGGGTGTCTTGGTGGATTATATATAGAAAAGCAGCCAAAACCGCACAGAGCAATGAAAAGTCTACATGAGTCACAGGTGTATCTGGACTGTGCAAAAACGACAACGACTCAAGTGACGAGTTGGAGGTGGGCACATGACCAGGCAGTGCATACTGAACAAAACATCACCACACTAGCATGACAGACAGAGCGGAATGGACGTCCTTCTCCTCTCCTCCCGTTCCTTTCTCCGCGCCTGAGCACTGTCCACCCCTATCCCTCCGTCTGGGAGTAGAAGCCGCGATGTCGGTCCGCCAGTTTTCAATCACGGACGATTGTGTGTTGGTTTGTTCCGTGCATTGTTACAATGTTGCTTTTCTTGCTGATTTATTACATTACCGATTTTTCAAATGTTAATTTTCTCCCTGTGCTTAAAAATCATTAAAAAACTGGCCTGATTATGCGGCGTATGGTACGCCGCGGGTTGGCTAGTATAAAATAATTTCTCAACTGAGACACATGATATTCTATATGGTGTTCCACAAGACTCTATCCTGGGTCCGCTGCTCTTTTCGATTTACATGCTTCCATTAGGTCAGATTAACTCAAGGCATAATGTGAGCTACCACAGCTATGCTGATGACACATAGCTGAATTTATCAATAGCACCTGACGACCCCAACACTCTTGATTCACTGATACAATGTCTCACTTGTGTTTCCGAATGGATGAGTAGTAATTTTCTCAAACTAAATAGAGAGAAAACAGAAATTGTAGTGATTGGCAATAATGGATATTATGAGGTTATTAGAAAAACACTTGATGCATTAGGATTAAAAGTAAAGACAGAGGTAAAGAATTTAGGGGTAACTATTGACTCTGACCTGAATTTTAAATCAAATATTAATCAGATTAGTAGGACAGCATTTTTTCACTTAAGAAATATAGCAAAAGTTAGACCTCTTATAACATTGCAAGATGCTGAAAAATTAGTTCACGCTTTTGTTTTCAGTCGGCTAGATTACTGTAGCGCACTACTCTCAGGACTACCAAAAAAAGACATCAATCGATTGCAGAATGCGGCTGCTAGAATTTTAACTCGGAAAAGAAAATCTGAGCACATCACCCCAGTTTTGATGTCACTACATTGGATACCTGTGCCATTTAGAATTGACTTTTAAAAAGTGCTTATGGTTTACAAGGCCTTAAATAATGTCGCTCCATCTTATATTTCGGAATGTCTTACACCTTACACTCCAAATTGTAACCTTAGATCTTCAAATGAGTGTCTACTTATAATTCCAAAAGCTAAACTTAAAAAGAATTGGTGAAGTGGTCTTCTTCTGTTATGCACCTAAAATCTGGAATAGCTTGCCAATAGGAATTCGCCAGGCTAATACAGTGGAACAATTTAAAACACTGCTGAAAACTCAATACTTTAACATGGCTTTCTCATAGCTTCGTTTTAGTTTAATCCTGATGCTCTGTATATTCAATTAATTATCATTATTATTCATGGTGGCTCCAAACTCCGTACTAACCCCTACTTTCTCTTCTGTTCTTTTTCTGTTTTTCTGTGGTGGCGATCTCTGCCACCACCACCTAATCAATGCACCATAATGATGTCCCTACATTGATGAATTAAAGGCCAAATGTCCACATGACCATCATCATCAAATTCTTTCATGTGAACCCTGAATACAATGAGGGCTGATTGTGGTCATTTATGTTAGGTAGAATGCCTAGAGGGGGCTGGGCGGTCTCATGGCCTGGAACCCCTGCAGATTTTTTTTTTTCTCAAGCCTTCTGGAGTTTTTTTTGTTAATTAGTGTTCCCTAATTTAAATTATTTATTTTGTCTTTCTTCGTCATGTAAAGCACTTTGAGCTACATTGTTTGTATGAAAATGTGCTATGGAAATAAATGTTGTTGTTGGTGGTGGTGTTGTTGTTTGTAATAAATGTGGGTGTTTTGGACATTCGGTGTCTGTCTGTCTGTGTCCAGGGGCTGTCTTACCACTATATAGTATATAAAATCCTAAAGCTAAAAGTGCAACGATTTTGTGCAACGATTTTCTGTGACTTTTTATGTCACGTTTTTTGTCACGCTTTAAATTGGGCTTATTTTAAAACCTACATATATATGTTTGGTATCATTCTTTTCAGAATTTATCGAACTTTAATGTGATTTTGTTAGATTTTCAGATTCTTAATCCATTTTTAAATTAAATACTAAAAAGTATCAAAAACTCACATCCCGCGAGACGAGACTTTGTTCCAAAAGATTTAACCATGGCTGGGGCCTGAAATAAAAGACAAAGAGTAGGGCAGCGGCTGTACAGGCTTTTAAATGTTCGAAGTGCCGTGCGAGCTGCAGATTACGCGGCACAGCAGTAACAGCAATCCAGCTGCTGATCGAGCAAAGAGGAGGTAAAAAAAAACTGTATTTGTTTCCCATTGTATCACTGTTTAAGAGGGGGTTTCGGAGGAACAACTGCATCTCCTTGGGGTGTGTTCAGCCCCCCTCTTCACAAAGCAAGTGGTAGAGACACGAAGACGAGGGGGGTGGCAAGAGAAGCGAGCAGGGGGGAACCCCCTAGTATGTATATATATATATATATATATATATATATATATATATATATATATATGTATATACAGTGCATATATATATATATATATATATATATATATATATATATATATATATATATATATATATATATATACTGTGTATATATATATATATATATATATATATATATACATATAGGGTGGTCCACATCTAACTATGCAACTTTTAATGCAATTCAATAATTGCATAATTAGATCTGGACCACCCTGTATATACTGTATATATATATATATATGTGTGTGTATATATATATACAGTATATATATATATATACAGTATATATATATATATATATATATATATATACTGTATGTATATATATATCAAATGAATATTAAATGTCAATATATTACTTATTAAGGATAGCAGTGTGCTGTGTGTGATCACTACACATTGAATGTGCTGGATTTGGAAACAAGCCACTAAGAACATTTTTGGAATATAAACAGTAGCTTGTATTGTCTGAGTCTAACTCAGCAAAACTATCAAAACATACTTCAAACTGTTACTTGGTTTTATATTTTTCCATAATTTTTCAATTTACTTATGTTGCTTATATTACTTATGTAATATTTTACATGTTTTTCCATTTTTTTATAGTTAAAGTAACTATTTCAATGTTTAACAATGTACAGTGTAACATGTACTTTGTATTTTAAATGCAGTTTTCACAGGTATTGTCCTAAGTTTCTCCATTCTGCATGCAATTTACTTGTTCACCAGACCACTTATTACAGTATTTTCTTCATTGTTTTATTGAAACATAAAAAACACATGTACATTGTAAAGTCTTTACAATTTTTGTACAAAAATGCAATGCAAATTCAACTGCTGGGTTCAGAGAAGCCTGAACAGAATGGCAGAATAAAAGGCTTATTTTCATAAATAAACATTTCTCTCTAGGATTTACGGCAAAACTGCTCATAAGGTTTTTGTTTGGGCCTGTTAGCTTCCTGTTGTGTATAAATCGGATGCCTTAATCACTGAAGCTATTTGAAGATCTAATTGAGCGGATACTATTTAATACTATTTTAAAAAAAATGCATGGATTACAAATGCTTATACTCTTCTTCCTGCTGCTTGTTATTTTTAATTTTAATTTTGATTAATTTTGAGGGGAATCCAATTTTAACTACTTCCTCACATCAGTAAATTAGGCCTTAAATCAGTTTTCAAATAAAAACAACAAATAAAATTTAAAGAGGTTTAGGTAAACAAGTTTTTATAAACTAATCCATAATATTGTGTGATCAATTCAACTTTTTAAGAGGAGATGCCTACAGATTTTCCACTTTAGTCAGTAAAGAAACTGTAAAAAGTGATAGTGTTAGTGATGTTTTTTGATTAGCATGTTTAGTTATGAAATATATACTGTTTAGACATTCTTGTATGAAAGAGTTATTTCTAACATTCCCCCTCCCCACACAAAATCAAGCCAGTTAAAAGAACAAATGGAATCAGCTGAGTTGAATCTAGAATACTGCTAAAACCACAATGAAGTTCTTAGAAAAAGATTCTACAGGCATATCAAGCCAAAATCAAAAGAAACCCCATACACGTCAGTTATTGATATCTATCAAAACGGGAAGGATTACAGTACAAAGACATTTCAAGTCAAATCAGAGCTGTATTTGGACATTAGTTACTAATGTTCATAAGGAAAGTAAGATACTGTATTTTGACATCTATCCAAGAACAAAACCATATTTTTTCCATGATGTCGTAAAGAATTTCAGAAGAACATTTAGTGACATACATGTTCTACAAACCACATTACATCACCATCAGAAACTTAGTGGGCAAAATGTGACCTATGGCAAACCAGCAATGCAGAAATCACTGCTCACTAACATGAAACAACACTAACGAATTCTCATGTTGAGGATCTTGAAAGAATCCAGAAAAAAAGTGAAATGTTCAGCCAACATGTTCACGATCTTTCTATGCCACAGTGAGATCTTCATGATGTTAGAACTTTATGATTGTCTGAAACTTTACTTCATTTTAGTTAGGAGTGTTTTATATTATTTCTGTTTATTGTTTTTTTTTTCAATTGTTCGGCATGAACGTTACAATTGTCATGAGTGCCATCATTTTGTTATTGGCAATCTATGTTGCTCGTTATGTGTTTGGATGTGCTAAGTATTATGTCATTACTCTGTTGTTACTTAAACTGGGGTGCATTTCTTCCCATGGCCAAGCTTTGGGATTAAATTTAAAACAATTAACAATTATTTCATTAAAGAATAGTTATGGAAAGACTATGTAGTTTTTATTAAGAACCTTTCAGCTCCATTTTCACAGTCTTGTTTTTTGTTCCTCATTTTAGCTTAGTCACTGTTTATTTCCATTCTTTTGGCTTCCCTCATTCTGATTATTTTTTTGTTTAGGTCCTTCTAGCCCTTGTCTCCCAATTTTTGTGACTCACTACTAAAAAAATCCATCACTGGCTACAATACTTAACTACTGTCTAGCATAGCAGTGGTGCTGTTATATTTTCAGGTGTTCTGCTGCATCAGGGCTTGATGATGCTATCACTAAAGGCTTCATGAATTCTGCTTTGTATTACACGTCTCTTTATGATGCTGTCAGGCCATCTGTCTGTATACTTAAGCTACATGCGGCTGTATCATGGGGCAGAAAAATTTTCCAAAGCATACAAGAAAAATGGTTTAGAAAAAGGAAGTGTATTTTTTGAAAGACTCAAGTCAAAGCCCAGATCTACATTCCACTGAGATGTTGTGAGAAGACTGGGGTGATTCAATCAATTAATAGCTGAAAATCAAAATACATTACTGAGTTGAATCATTTAATCCACAGCAAAGTGTAAAGTATGCAGTAATTAAGAACAACAGGCAGAGGATCGTATATACAGTATAATGTATAATATATCTGAAGTGAAATAGTTTGATATTTGGAATTCCTACTTATATAATATTATTATTATTATTAATTTCAGCAGTAATAATATGCTGTTTTCATAATTAGGTGCTAAAATTCTCCAGTTTTAAATGGTGAGTAACAGATGTCTGCAGTTACTCTAAATCCCTAATTAAGATCTCATGCATATATCATTTAGTTTATTATTATAAAGTTCTGTGCCTTCCAAAAGCTTGCAGAATTCAAATCTTAAAGTGCGGCCATTCCTATTAATTTAACAAATAGCTAATTAATATTTAAATTATTTATAGTTGTTTCAATGATTTGAATTAAAAATCTTCAGCTCTAATTTAGACAGATTTCTGTATACTCTATAAAATTAACTTCAAGTAATTACCCTAAGTTAATTATAACACCTGAGGGTTAATAAGGTGCAAAACTTGTTTCTGTCTACTTTCTTGTTTGAATGTGACATGCTTTCATAAGATCAGTTGAAGCTAGTTATTCAAATTTTGTCCACTAGATGACAGAAATGAAACATTTTACATGTAAGAAATAATCCTTTTTAAAGGACAGTATTCATATGTTTTGGTTGTTTTTGCTTCAGTAATGTTTTGAGATTTCTGCCAAATTTAAACAGTAACAAATAACAATTATATAAATGGCATATCTTTGTACAATGAGGAAACCATATTTCCTGGGGGAAATCCCCAGAAACATGAATGAAACATACAAATTCCACAGAACATGAACATCAGCTGGAAATTTAGGCACGGTCCAAGAACAATGAAATTGCAAATAATAAATCAACAATGTTATTTTTTATAGAATTACACTTTTCCATCATAAATCAACAATAAAGTTTGTTTTCAATCTGCTATGACATTATTTTTGTTATTGACTCAAACAATATGTTAATACTGTATAAGCTTCCAAACAATACATTTAAATAAAATGCTTTTGCTTTCCCTGTTACTTGAAAAATATAAGCATAGCAAATAAAAATTATACATTTGCACTGTTACTATGGTATGCTCTCTAAATTATTACAAATACACACAAACCAAAATGGCACGGATTTCATAACAAGTAACAGCATACTTTACACAGGTTAGGCTGATTGATATTACTGAGTTTTCTGTCAATAATGCATCACTAAGTGTTTTGGATTTAGGTCAATATTTACAAAGTTGTACATAGAAATGAAGCAGATCGTTGTTCCCACTGTAATGAGCTTCAAAAATAACCTAAAAAGCCATATTCTGTAAAGTAAACTGCAGTACTTTAAAATGTAAAAGTGCCAAAACATAACAGTTATTAGCAAGAATACAATTTATCTGTCTTTTGCCAGGATTTGTTTTGGGGTGGGGGGTTTGGGTTGCTGTGTGTTTTCATGCCATTTCCACAGTTCATGAGTTTTTTAAATGGGTTTTGGCCTTTGGACACTTTTCTTTTCTTTGTGTTGTTTGCCATCAGTGTGTACTGAACAGCAGGTTTGAGTTGCCATGCTGTGGTATTACTGCCATAAGCAAATATGCAAGTGCATTCACCATGGAAGATCTTAGGTGTGAGGTTATTAAGGCCTTAACTAGTTTGCTGTCTCTTTTTGAATAAATGGAAGAGTACTAATCTGTCTATTATTATGCAATGAGAACGAGCTATAACAATCTGTAAAATAAGAAAACATCAATTCGCTCAGTGGGAACTACATAAAAATGTGTTAATGTTTGGAAGGAGCTTATGAATCTTTCCTGAAAACACATTAAACTAAGGTGCAGATCATACTTTACATATTTTATAGTTTATAAAAAAGTACAAAATATTTAGTTGGTTTTCAGCTTTCTTTGCTTTCTGTCTCTTTTAGGTGAATGAGAAAATCTGAATAGGACCAAGGCGTTGTGACAAAATGATTTTTGTTTTAAAAATGTATTTAAAAATGTATTTGATTTTTATGATACTCGGTACAAAATATTAGTGATCTGGCAAGGATTCTATTTTATTGTAGCTACATCATAATAATACAAAACACAAGAATTTTTTAATTTAATTTTTAAAAGAGACATGTAAAAAATCTACCAAGAACTCAGCATGCTCTAGAAAAACCAACACACTGAGTTACCACTTAATTAGTTAGGCACACTTAATTAGAACGATGTCTTTCAAATACAAATGTAGTAAGTCCTCCACATACGAACATTCAAGTTACGAACTTTCAATGATGCGAACATGCATGTCCAATAAATTAAAAATTATTTAAATAGGTTTAAAATTAAAAATTGTACCATAACTTAAAATTTCAAGGCAGCTCATAAGTTAGTTCACGTGTCTGCTGCCTGGCATAGCGCAAATCCTGCATTATTATTGCTTACATTCTCGGTCATGTGCGTGCTTCCTCTACAAGTGGTTGTGCTTTTGGCTGTATCTCTGTTTACTACTGAGTTAATACACTTTATTTTAAGCCCAAGATGTCCGGAATTAAGTGTAAAAGCAGTGATGATGTACTGCTAAGAAGTGCCAGTGATAACAATGGAAACAAAAGTGAAAATAACTGAGAGAGTACAGTGAGGCGAAAAGATGGTCGATGTCGCTCATTTGTATAACATGAACCATTCCACCATTGGCATGATTCTAAAGGACAAGGACAAGATCACAGAACACGGATCTTGAAACATATTTTTACTGCATATGCCAGCTCGCTAGCCGTAAGCAAATCTACCAAGATCAGCTGACTGAAAACATAAAAAAAGAGCTTGGTCGTTTGTTGTTAAAATGCACTTGAAATCAATACAAAAGTACTGTACGTAAATAATATGTGGATCACAGACTTGCACAAGAAAGAAGAAGGTGAGACCTGATTTCTAATTTTGCCTCAAAATTATCCAGATGGGAGCTGTCTCTTCAGCACTCTCAGTAACCACAGCATGAGCACAGTGACACTGTTGTCATCTTGCAGTCGCTCCCTTCTAAGATTAAGCCAAGTCAGCAGCTGGGACTTACAGTTGGGAAAAAAAATAACTTTCAGTTGTTTGTTGTTAAAATGCACTAGAAATCCATAACAAAAAATACAAATATTAACTTTTAAAAGAACTTTCTTGTGTACAAATAGATGAACATGTTTTCTATAGGAGTTGATGGTCAGGAGTTGCATTGTGTTCGTTGGGTGCCTAGACTAACTTTGCTGGACTTACGAACAAATTGGACTTGTGATCGTGTTCTCAGAACGGAACTCATTCATATGTAGGAGACTTACTGTACTGTTCAATTCAAACACCAGAGATTACTTCTTTCATTAGTCACACTAAGATCCTATACGATGATGAAGTTCATAAAAAAAGCAATGGTAAGTGCAATCTTGAGCACAACATTTCCTGCTTTATTCTATTGTGGTCTTATTTTACCAACCAGTGGTAAAAATGGCCTGTGGATATGTTAGTTCTATTGGGTGAAGGGGGAGGGTGATCATGCTCTCTCTGCCAGCAAGAAATGCCACAGCCTCATTATCCCCTGAGCAGCCTTTTGGGAAGTTGCAGCATCTAAGCCGACACCATAAACCATTCATGAATAGCATTTCAAGACGAGAGTTTACTTTATAAATCCAGTCTCGTATTAATCACCGCTGCACAATACAGTGGAAAAACATTTTTTAAATGCAATATCATAGAATATTTAGATTTTTAATTGGTGTATGTACCAGTTAACCTACTTTAGGCATGAAAAATAAAGTTGTCTTACAATCGACAAAACAAACATAGATCTCCCATTCTGCTAAAATGAAACACTACATGTCATCACCCTTTACATAACAGGTTAGCCCCTATTCACAAGATACCTGTTATTATCTTTAGGCCATAGATTTTTTTGCTACTTTTATAATCCACGTCTTATTTTTATGTTTTTTCAGTGTCTCTAAATAGTAGCATCATTTACTTCTCAATGAATGTAAGTAGCTTCCAAACTAGATTAAACAGCTTTTTCAAAGGTGGCTCAATGATAAAACCTTTCCTCTGCTCTTTGTAAGTTCAAATCTCAATCCATTTGTTCAGTTTCTTATGCTTTGAATGGTATGGCATCTGCTGCTTTTATAATAAAAAAAATATAAGAAACATCAAAACCTTCCACACAGAGTTAAGACCTAACTTGGAACAACAGGCAAAAGTCTACAATTTTACCATTCTGAAAAGGATATTGAATCTAATATATAAAGCTCAATGTGTGTGTGTGTTTTTTCTTATACAATTCCACACCCTTGGTCCAATCTCAATAATATTTTGCACACATATCCACCTTTGTCAGAAACAGACCATAGGCTACTTTGAAAGCCACATTTTGCTCCTGGGGGTACCAATGTTCTTATTTGCTTTCCTTTTTACTACAGTGAGTGGTGGCTCAGACCAAGTAACACAGCAGAACAGACTGAAGCCAGTCTAACAGTCAAAAAGAATAGAGTTTAAAATTATTTACCTGGGCAACTCTGAGTACTGTACTGTATATGAGGGATGGCTATAATCATAATACTGTGCAAAGATGTTAAGAACACATAAAGATGCTTTTAAAATAATGTAATCAAAAGTTTCCAAGTATCAAAAAACTTACTATAAAGATTAGTTAAAAGATTAAAATAAATATGTAGTGTGACTACTCTATTCCTTTACAATTGCATGAGTTCTCTCAGGTACACTTTTATTTAGTTTTATAAGAAAATCAGCTGGATAGTGCCATGGTTCCTCTTCAAGCTTTGAATTTCTTGCTTATGTCTCATTCCCCAGGTAACCCCAGACCTGATGATGTTAAGATCAGAACTCTGTGAAGGCCATACCATCTGCTGCAGAGCTTCTTTTTCTTATCTTTATGATCTTGGAAATGTGTTTGGTGTAATTGTCATGCTGCAAAATAAAGTTAGGCCTGATCAGGGCCCCTTTATTTGTAGCATGTGATAGATTAAAATCATTGAAGATCCCAATAATTGTGAGCAGAAATGCAGAAATGAACCCCAATTGCACTCAGTTTCTATGGCATACCATTTAGTTTTATGATCCTCAACATGTTTCCTTGTGCTGCTTCAGAAGAGCAATTTACCCAGTATTAATTGTAATTGCATTCAGAAAATACTGGAGTACGACAAAGATGGCGTAGCGGAGTAATGATTTTGGCACTCTGTGTTTGTTTGCATCTTTTCCCGGGTATGTGTGGGTTTTTCTGCAGACATTACAGTTTTCCTTCCATTTCTGAAATATGAGCTTGCTATGCTACCTAGATCCTGCTAGCCTGCAAACCTGCTCACTGGGAGTGAGGGCAGGTATAGATCAATGTTTCCTGTAAAGGATTAGGATGCTTCCAGATGGCTGCTGATTAAAGCAGGATCAAAGGAACAGAAAGTAGGGGAATCTTGAAATATTCTATGCCATTGTGCACCATCCACAGTATATCAGTTAAACACTGTCCATGATCATAACACTTAATGGTCTAAGTGTTATAATAGCATACTTAAGAAGTATTATTTTAGGAGTATTTATAGACAGAGACTATAAACTTTAAAGGTAACATAATGACCTGCTTATAAAAATCCAAGTTTCCACTACATCTAGTGATGATTAGTTTTGCAGTGTACCATTTTCTCCTACACACACACAATCCAAGTTGAAGTCATTTGTATTCTGTAAAGTGCAAAACTGCTAAATCAGTCTTAAATTATCACTAGAGTAATGAAAGTGTTAAAGGGATTCAAATCATCCTCATGTCATTGTATTAAATGTATTATTTTGGAAATTCTTTACTTAGTATTTAAAATGATCACTGGGATTTTCAAATGTCAGATGCATGTCCATTATTAAACTAAGGTAAAGATTCAAACACTTAGATCCTGTCCATAATGTTAGTTTTCTGGGTGTCTGTCCAGAGAGTATAAATTATGCCACGAGGATCCTTTACCGTTTGTTCTTTTTTTCTCTTTACAGTGATATTTGTTAGTACCAAAACAAAAAATACAAAAAATCCCTTATCAAAGTCTGTTGTTTTGGTGCCATTTTAAATGCAGACATTTCTCTTAGGACACAATACAGACAAGGCAAGATTTAAAATGACATAAAAACCAAAAAAAAAAAACAGAACAAAACAATCACATGGGTAAAGTAAATAATGAAACATTTCTTGGTGATCTAGAAACGGCTTTTAAATGCAAATGATTTTTAAATAAAACATACTTCTCCTTTTGCCAACATCTCCTTTGGAAGTAGCAGCTTCATTCAGAAGGACCATCCCCATGGTGATAGCAGCATCTGGAGTTGTTATTAAGGAATCATAAGAGCCACAGAATTACGAAGAATGCCTCTTCAGAAAGATCTTTTCATAAAATAAACAGTTGTATGTTTGTTATTGACTTGAAGAGTTATTTAAAAAAAAAAACAGAAAGTTATTTAACAGTCAAATAAAAATAATTATGGGCCATTGATTTCAAAATTCATAATATTGCAGTTTTTAGGTAAAGAAGGTATTGCAAAAATGTTGATCACTGATGAGTCATAATGAATAGATACAAAAACGGCAGCCACCAAATATTAATTATTTAATTTGTTACCTTCGGTTTTCAGAAAATAAAGGAGTAAACAAAGCAATAATGGGATGCAGTTTATACAAACAAAATACAATCATAACTGAATCTATGTACTGGAAGTTCCCCCTTGCATCTGTAAAGACTGATTAAGAGTGCTGATGATTCCAAAATGGAGTTGTGTGGTTGTGTGGGAGTCTGTGGGACAGCATAGCCAGGGATGTTTTCTACCTTGTGTCCAGTGCTTTCAGGATAGTCTCTGGTCTTCTGCAAATGTAAATTAGAATGTTTAAGAATATTAGAAGTTCAAAAATGTTATACTATGTAAAATCAGATATGAAAGATTAGTATTACTACTATTCAAAATATAATATATGCAGTGCCCTCCATAATTTTTGGGACAGACACATTTTCCTTGATTTACCCCTCTGTTCTACAGTTTAAAATCACAAATCAAATAAATCAGATGTGATTAAAGTACATAATGCAGACTTTAATTTAAGGGTATTTGGATAAATTTTGATCACAGCATGTTTAGGACAATTGGCATCACAAGTGTTTGGCAGTACTCAGTTATGTTTCATTGCTTCATTAGTGCATCCATAAGATAACTAGGCTTGCTTCTACCTACAGACTACCTTTGGAGTCTGTAGTTGCCATTATTTAACATGACGACAGGAGTTGTGCCAATTAAAGTTAAAGAAACCACTATGAGGCTACAAACAAGAATACAACCATTAGAGACATCAGTAAACCTTAGGATTATATAAATCAATTGTCTGGAAAATCATTAAGAAGAAAGAATGCAACAGTGAGCTCAGTAACCACAAAGTGACTGTAAGGCTAAGGAGGACCTCCACTGCTGATGACAGAAGAATCCTCACTATGGTAAAGAAAAAGCCCCAAACCCCTATCCGACAGATCAGAAACAGGTCTTCAGGAGGCAGACGTGTGTGAGTCAAAAACTACTATCAGCAGAAGACTTCATGAACAGAAATACAGAGGCCACACTGCAAGATGCAAACTACCAGTTAGCCAAAAAAACAGCGTGGCCAGATTCCAGTTTGCAAAAAAAAAACAAATTTAAAAGAGCCTACAGAATTCCCAAAAAAAGGTCTTGTGGATAGACAAAACTTGTATCAGAGTAATGGCAAAAGCAAAGTGTGGAGATGAAAAGGAAGATCCAGTTCCATATCCAGTTCTAGTTCCAGTAAAGACCTCCAAAATCATTAGATGGTGCTTCATCCTACAACAACATGATAATGACCCCAAAAATACTGCTAAGACAGCACATGCATTTTTCAAAGCTAAAAATGGAAAATCTTTGAGTGGCTAACCCAGTCACCCGATTTAAATCCATACTGAACATGCCTTTCATATGTCGAAGAGAAAACCTAAGGGGACAAGCCCCCAAAACAAGTAGGAGCTAAAGATGGCTGCATTAGAGGGTTGGTAGAGCCTATGAATTACAGACCTCAAGCAGTCATTGCATGCAACGGATATGCAACAAAGTATTAAATATGACTGTTTTAATATACCTGCCATTACTATGTCACAAATATTATGGTGCCCTGAAATGGCAGAACAATGTAGAAAAAGTGCAGCAATTTGTACATGCTATAACTGAAATGTATGCAAATAACCTTAAATGAAAGTCTGCAATGTGCACTTTAATCACATTGGAATTGTTGAATTTTGTAATTTTAAACTATGGAGCAGAGGGGTAAATCAAGGAAAAATGTGTCTTTGTCCCAAACATTATGCAGGGCACTCTAAATTAGAGTACATGATGGTCGTGGCACAGAGGAAAGAGCTCCACAGGGTCATTAAGGTCACCCAGCGGAAAGTCAGCTGTCCTCTCCCCTCACTAGAAGAACTGCATAGTTCCTGTTGTCTCAGGAACATCAAGAAAATTCTTCAGGACCCATCACACCCAGGACATGCATTCTCTGAATGCCTGCCTTCAGGCAGACATTTCAGATCCATAAAGACTAAGACAAATAGACTGAGAAACAGTTTCTATCCTTCAGCCATCACCATGTTGAATGCTGCTAAGTGGTCAATCTGACCAAGTGCACCTTCATGTTTGCAATAAAATACACTCTCTTGTTTACAATACAGCCCTAAGTCAACATTGGTGATGGGACAAGTGCATTATGACCTATGTATAAAAGGATAATTTTAGTTTTAACTTGAGTAATTGTGTTTTGTTTTTATTTTATTTTTGCATTGGAAAATTGCACCTACATTTTGTTGTACAATATCTTATTGCTACAATGACAATAAAGATTTTGATTGATTGATTGATTTGATTAGTTATTATTCTATCTGATTTTATGTTGAGTGTAAAAAGGAATCCAGTCTTTAATTCAGGTTGTAAGTATACAAAGATAAGCATTAATATAACAAAAATACCACAGTCCCCTGCCTCTTGAGTTATATTAAGTTGTTTTTAATGGTACAGTATTTAGGGTTTGTTTTATTCTTATCTAAGCAGATATTTTAGGCTACTTAGTGGATCCACACATCTTTTTCACCTTCTTGCAGTGTTCTTATAGCCTTTGTTTAAGGCTACTGCTCCATCCTACCCGTGGTCTTGGGCAGAAAAGGCACTAATTATAAAAATTATTCAGTGGTGCAAACAAAACAGTGCATTCAGATCTGTGTAAAAAGAAAGATGACAGCCTTTTAAAGCTGGCTAAAAAAAAAAAAGTTAAGCAATTTAATAGAAGGCGATGCAAATCTTTTAGTTCCTGTCAACAAACATAGTCCTACCTTTTAAACAATAGTGGCTCTTAAAATTAAGAGGGTCATTGTATTTATTTTACATCTTTATGGTTGTGATGGTGGATGGCAGAATATGGCAGGTCTCTTTCGAAGGCAAATAGTCTGGTATTCACAAGGCACTTTAAAACATTCTGTGTAATTAACCAGTGAGTTTTGGGTCTTGTCTCTTTGTTACAACCTGTACCAAAATAATAAATCTACCCAGCTCAATCTGGGCAGAATGTTATATCTGTCAGATGTACCTACCTATTACCCTGTGACCAAGTTTTACAGTGAAAGGCACCTTCAATAAACAAAAATACTCTAGATGATGCAGCAAACATTTGTTTTTAAATTTAAACTGAACGTGTTAAATACAAGAACACACACTAAATCAGTAAACATATTTAAAATGATTATAGATATGTGTTTGCCACCAAGATGCACCAGCCCAAGCTCCCTCCAAAGATTTCAAGAAGTTTTATATTTTGGTAGGCAAAAACATAATTTTCTTACACTCTCTTTCCAGAGACAAATCTAATGACTGTACAGCCAGGTGATCTTTGTGATCTCCTCCAGATTCTCCTGTTCTTGGAACTACATCAGAATTGTCATTCCAGGTCAATCATTTATATTTATTTACTTAGCTTAAAAATAAGTATGTAATATCATAGAGTAGAGACGGCATACACAAAGGCACACCTGTTTTCCTTGTTTAATAACCATCTGAAAAACATAAAGGACAATTTTTTTTTCTTCCAGGCATGTTTAAGACAAAGGAAGGCCGTTTTTTATTGTAGAGTGAGATTGTGCATGGCTTTATGATATCATATATCATAGAGGCTAACTTTAAAGGTGGCTGGCTGAAGATAAATGACTTTCCTGGAGCAACACGCCCAAAGTAGATCAACTAATGACAGAAATTTCAGGAAATCAGATGCTGCGCCCAGCTATGTATACCATGTTAACAAAATGGTTTGTCAGGTTTTTATTGGTTGAAACATTTAGCAACTTTGCTTTTACAAATGGTTGTATTTAGTTTAGAGTTTATGTAAAAATAACACTGGGGATGGTGAAATTGTTATCCATTTAAGCTTAATGTCAAGTGTATATACCACAAATCATTTGATTTGTCTTTCAGAATTTTTTTAATGTTTTAGATATATTTCAGGTATCTTGAATTAAGCTGCAAATATTGAAAATTGAAAGCACAATTATTTAAAAATTGCCTATTTCAGGATATTTCAAATAACTTTAAGGATATTATCAAGTACAGAATGTCACTTAGCTTGCTTCTTCTTCATACATCTTTTAAGGCCTCTGGGTGATGTTTATACTAAAAATAAAGAAATTTTGTTTTTAGGCATCCCACACAGTGGTGCAGCTGTTAACACTGGTGTCTAACAGCTGACAAACTACTGGGTCCAAATCACTCCCTGGGCAGTCAATGTCTGAACCACCTTGTCAAGTCAGGCTTTGTAAAAAATCTGGGCTTTATTACTATAGAAGCCATTTTGATTTATATTTTTACGTTCTGTTTGGATATTCATAACGTTATTCAATTTTAATATTATCTTATTTACTTTTTGACACCATTTTGTTTATCATTTCTGGCTGTGGATGTGGCTAATTTCTGATTCTATTGTCATCATTTGACAAGATGAACGTCATGTTTCAGCCAGAGTTTCTCCCCTGGCAGGGGGTTCAAAGTTGTGTGTTTGACTGTTTTGTGCAATTTTGTGCCATTTATTTATGGTAATGCTTCTTTTGTTTATTATGTGCATTATTATTTGTTTTTGTCTGTGACTAGAAAATGCCTTGGTTATGTCCCATGTGCTTTATAGGTGGTACCCCAAGAGGCACGGCCACCTGCCAATCACCACCAGGATCTGCCCTCCTCCCTCTATAGATCCTGGCGGTTCATTTCAAATGTGCTAGGGGGTGAAGTGTTTATTTGCATTTTGCTGTGCTTTTTGCTTTTTGTGATTTTGTGGATTTTGAACCTGTGCTCCATTTTTGACTTTGTGTTGGGACTGGGTTTGCTGTGGATTGCCTTGCTTTCTCAGGCAATTCCTTTCGTGCTCTAAGAAGCTTCTTGTACTACAGGGAGTTTTGATAAAAATAAATCTTTTATTTTATAAAGCTTCTTCAAGGCTCCATTTGTTTTCAGTCGGGGCTTTGATGGTAATTCCCTCTAAAGGGAAATTTTTCGGAAGTATTTATGGCATTTTTGCATTTTGTAATGACATCGTATAAAATATGAGACACCCTCTACTTCATGTCCAAGTATCTGGATATAAAACAAATCTTTGTGGTGTATGCAATTATTAATAAAGACTTTATGGAGCTAGGATTCTTGTGAGTGTTCAGTGACTATGATTTTGGTTTTGCATATTGGGCTTTTACATTTTGATTTTTGACTTCTGGTTTTGAACTTTGTTTTTTCACTTTCTTTTTCTCTCATTTCAATATCATAGGTTTTATTTGGGTACTCTGGTGTTCTCCCACATGCAAAAGAGAGACAGGTTAGATTAATATGTGACTCTGAATTGACCTAAAAAGTGTGTCTTGTAATGCGCTGATGTAATGATGAATTATGAGTCCTGTGCTAGGTCTGTCTTCATAAACCCTTTAAAGGAATAAGCAGATTTGAAAAATGTATAAATATAATGTGTGGTCTATCTGGGAATTAACATTTTCAGTGTTGAAGAGCTTATGAGATACAGTACCTTGAAATGCACTGTAGATGAAAATCTATTTAAGAGATATAACTCTTGGAAATATGATGAACTGCAGATATTTTAAAACAGAAAATATTAATTCAAAATATAAAGTACACTTTAAGAATGTATTACATATACTTAAATATACGTGCAAATGTTAATTGGACTTGCCATAGTTTTTGCACATTGTCAACTTTTTCCCCCATATAAGAATCTATTATAATTAACTTTTCCTGGTCAATGTTGCAAGCAGCAGGAGAAGTCAATAACCACTAGACAATAGACAAAATACTTGTCCTCCAAAGGACATATAAAGGAAATTGATAAATAAAACATTTAGATCACTCCCATTACCTTGAACACACTTGGGTCATTGTAAAGTGGAATCTCCTTGAATTGGTGACAAACTAGTGCACTTTATATTGTTAGGATTAATGAATGTTCATTAGCTATGATAGACATGTACTGTATGTTACATTTTACATACAGACACAAGTAAAAAACCTTTTAGCACACTTATGACTGTATATAAAACAAAGGTAATGTTTAAAGTAAAAATTGGACACTTTTAAAACTAATAAAAAAAAAAAAACACTTATTGAGTATTATTAGAAAGGACAGGTCATTCTGGCTTTGCTCAGTCATCCAGGTCGATGCGTTTGACAGCTTGAACCATAAATGAATAGTATAGTTGACAAGTAAACATCTTTTGCGTTATCATGCCAGGTGGTCTTGATAAATTTATTCTCACATGTCAAATGCTGTAGGACAAGACTACTAATCATGCTGTACTTTTGAAGGTTTGTCAGCCTTCATTAGCTGTTGTGATAGTTTAAAAATGCACCTAGAGGGTAAAATCCCTCAGAAAAGCATTGACCATCTGTCTAAAATATTTCATCTTCCAGTGATAACAAACTGTTGCATACATTGCAACATTTCTCTTGTAAAAGACAGGTTTGACCATAAAACATATTGACAGGACTCCCTTTACTCCTTCTTGGGAATATTTTTAAAATGATAAAGACTATATGTGGCTTGAAGTGTCAAATTTCTAAAGTTAACATTTTCTAAATTAGGTTCTTTATTCTATTTGAATAATCCAAGGGGAATTCTGTAAGACCTCTCATTTCTGATTGCATCAAAATCAGAGTTACGTTGTTGCCAGAAAAATGTACAAAAAACATGGAAAAACTTTCAGTGCAGCTACTTATGATAATGGGATATTATTTGTATGTACTGATCATGCCACACGGACAAAGACTTTGACATTCATGGTGATTTATGGTGTGGAACAAAAACAATTGGTTCAAAACATGCTAATTATAAAGTTGAATTGTGGTATCATTTAATTATGCAAAAATTGTCAACATGGTTTAAACATAACTTGAAATTAAAGGCATTCTCTCTAGCTTTAATGATTCTGCCATTCAGGATTAGTAAAAGCTGAAGAATACTGCTTAATATTTAAAAAACAACACCTACAATAAAAGAAAATTAGTTTTTAGGGTTATTGACTACACTGTAAGACCTCTATTGAGATGACAGCTCTAACCAGTATGTGATAACTTAGCTTATGTTTTATTAGCTGGACAGGAATATCCAAGAATTTGACAAATTTTCACTAGTTTCAAGCACTTTGTATAACAAAAGTGTTGTCCTCATTTTTACTATTTCTAAAATGAAGGTTATTATATATGTAAACAGTGATTACAAGGAAACTATATATTTTTGAAATTTATACTGAACCCATAAACGTTAAGCACACAGTTGCACTTTTCCTACTTTTCAGTATAAAATGTACTGTTGTAATAGTGCAAGACTACAACACAGATAATTTTCGCTTTTGGTTCAACATCGGAGGCAGTGATGAAGCACAAATGCAGTAAACATGGCTCCCTCAATCAGTTTTATATGCATCTGTCTATATTTTTTTGTGTAGAGCAGCCAGGGTCCTGAACAAATATTTATGGCAGCTAATTTATGAACCACATGGCTAATATAAGTTCACTTCATTGAATGGGTGTTATTAGTGTTCAGCATTGCTATAGGAATGGGTCAGTAGATACCTAATGATTCTGCTGAAAGGGTTTAGGAGGTTTATTAATTGTTTAATAAAAACTGTTAAGAACTTGTTAAATCTATTCTGTTTTTTCTTACATAAAATCACCTGGGTAGATGAGAATTAATCTTTGTCTCTTAAAATGTTTCATGCAATAAGTTATGAAAAAAAGTTTCCTCATGTAAAAAGTATTTCTATAAAATAAAAAAAAAGATGCACATGTATCCACACTGGAAAAAATTTCTGTTTTTAGAGCTACGTGATTCCAGATAAGAAAAAAAAAAAGAATATTATCTGTCACTTATCAGAGTTAACACTCAGTGTGAAGGAAAATACTTTAGTCACTTGATGTTTCAGCTAATAATTTTTAAAAGAACATTCAAAAGAAGGTGAATGCTATAGGTGAATTTTAATAATCAATCCATTCCTTACAAAACTTGATTAAACCATTATGGGGTGGGGATCGGAGAACAGACATTTTTAGGTAGTAGCAGGAAGATAGGAGTGCCCTGAATAAATCCAAATCAAACAGGCTCTAGGGAGCAACACAATACCCAGGCGCAATTATGGAATGTGTTGCCCTTATTTGCCTGCATTCCAGGGCAGTGATTTTTGAAAAGTCCTGGCCATCCACATTAAAAACATACACCCTACTTATTAAAGCTTCTGTTCTATTTAGGATGAATAATTAATTTTCTCAGTTGTTTCTGCTTATCTAGTTCTCATGAGAGGAGCGAATGAAGAGTTTTGAATTCTAATAAACTAACATTTTGACGATTTTGATAAATTTTAAAACTTTGATTAGCCTTGAATAAAATCACCTATTTTCAGGATCTGAACTGTATACAGTAAGCCAGTTTTGATCCATCTCTCTCATTACAGAAATTCAACAGGATGCAAATGTCCATTGAGTGATACACACTAAATAACATATAAAGAAAAGAAAGAACATTTACTGTAAATAGAAATCGTAAGTAGACTGTGGCTTAGGAAGGGTGATGTACTGTCATGCAATATACCAGAGCACTGTATCTAATTAAATGTATGCTTTTTTTGACACACATTCTTCTTTGTTTTACTTTGTATTGGCAGTTTACCTTCATTAATTGGGTTAATGATGTGTTTCTGTGGACACTTTTCATAATCTTACATTTTCCAGAAAGGACATTGGTTGCTGTGAAACATCAATAATTGTCAAGCACCACAAGTATAAAACACCACAATTTTTCATCCATCCATCCATTATCCAACCCGCTATATCCTAACTACAGGGTCACGGGGGTCTGCTGGATCCAATCCCAGCCAACACAGGGCGCAAGGCAGGAAACAAACCCTGGGCAGGTCGCCAGCCTACCGCAGGGCACACGCGCACACACACGCACACACACACACACACACACACACACACACACACACACACACACACTAAGGACAATTTAGGACTGCAAATGCACCTAACCTGCATGTCTTTGGACTGTGGGTGGAAACTAGAGAACCTGGAGGAAACCCACGCAGACACGGGGAGAACATGCAAATTCCACAAACTCCAGCGAACCAAGGTCTCCTAACTGTGAGGCAGCAGCGCTACCACTGCGCCACCCTCCTCAAACTATTCCTGAACAATTTTTGTAGTGTGGCAGGGTAAATTATCATGCTAAATAAAGAGGCTCCTGCCATCACAGAATGTTGTTCCCATTAAGGGGTGTATGTTGTCTGCAAAAATTTTTAGGTAGGTGGTTTGTGTCAAAGTTACATCAACATAAATGCCAGGACCCAAGGTTTCCCAGCATAACATTGCCCAATGCATCACACTGTCTCTTGGCAGCTTGCTTCTTCCCATAATGCATCCTAGTGCCATCTCTTCCCCAGGTAAACAACATAAACGTGCACCAGGCCGTCCAAATGATCTAAAAGAAAATGTTATTCATCAGACCAGGCTACCTCCTTCCATGCTTTTGTTATTATTATTATTATTATTATTGGTCTATGTTCCATTTCTGATTCTCAAATATTCATTGTAGGCAGTTTTGCCAGTGGACAGGGGATACCAACGGCACTCTCTGGTCTTTGGCTATGAGGCCCCATACACAGCACTGTGTGTTCTGACACCTTTCTCTCATGGAATAAAACTACTGTGGAAATCGCAAAAGGTAAAAACTAACCTGCTTACTAAAAATAATATCTCAAAATAGAGTAAGCAGAAACCTAACCAAAAATCTATTTAATGGACAATTAAAAATTCTAAACCAATTATTAAATACAACCGAACCACTGGTTTACTGGTTGTCTTTCCTTTGACCACTTTTGGTAGGTTCTAACTACTGCATATGGGGGAATAGCCCACTAGACTTATTGTTTTGGAGATTCTCTTATCCAGTTGTCTAGCCATCACAATTAGGCCCTTAGTAAAGTCGTTCAGATCCTTACCCTTGTCCATTTTTCCTACTTTTAATACATCACCTTCAAGAGCTGACTATTCACTTGCTACCTAATATATCCCACCCCTTGACAGGTGCCATTATTCATTTCACCTGACAGTGGTTTTAATGTTTTGGCAGATTACTATGTAAAATATAGTAAATCATAATATATTGTCTTCCCAAGTCCTAACAAATCAAAAAACAAATTAGTGTTGTACCTGAAACAGTATTTATGAAACATAGCCTGGGCAACTGAATGTTGTCTTTATAGCAAAACTCTTACTTCTGTCAGAATAAGCTTGAAAGGTCCATTCTCAGTAAAAATGTAAATATCCTAAAAAGCTTCAGTGCTTATACTCTGCAAACAGACTTCTACCTATTTCAAGTAGTTTATCATTTGGCACATAAATTACAACAAAATGTAAAGCCTTTTTAATATTATGAAGTTCTTTTAGGAAGTCTATACCTTTCATGTTAGCCTGAACAGGTTTTGAGAACTTAAAGTCACATGTTGTCCATTTAAATTTTTAGTTTGTGAACATAAACTGCTTTAATTAGCAATTTAAAATGTGAACAATTTTAGTTTTAGGTATATCAAGTCATTATTACTCTAGGAGACTGCTTGATGACTTAAGACTTGGGACATTCCAGATGCTGCCGTCTAAGTTCATTACTCCTTCTTCCCCTTATTTCTTTTACCACCAGCTAAGGCCTGTCCTTAAGACATTAAGTGTGTTGCTATCATCTACTCTTTCCTCCCACTATCTGTTTGATTTCATTTTTTCCTATTTCCTCATTAGAATACTGCCATTGCTCTGTATACTGCTTTGTGTAAAGCTTCTTGCAGGCCTTTGTCACTACACTCAATATGGAAAAGTGACCGTCGTTCCTCTCGTTGTTTTCTCTGGAAAATTATATTTAAAAATATTTTAAAACATTTTTAGATCAGCTGAATTTTACACCTCAAAAACATTATTCCATGAGTTTGGTGAATGACTCCTACTGCCACTTCTGCTTTCCAAATGCACCTGGTGCTTTAATAAAGTATCTATCTATCTATCTATCTATCTATCTATCTATCTATCTATCTATCTATCTATCTATCTATCTATCTATCTATCTATCTATCTATCTATCTATCTATCTATCTATCTATCTATCTATCTATCTATCTATCTATCTATCTATCTACTCCATAAAGTTTGAATATTGCCTATCGCTTCATAATGGTTCTTCATCTCTGACTCTGTTTCCTTAACCCTTTCTATAACAACAGCCTTTTCATTTAATATTTTCTCCTTTTGGACCTCTCCACTCTCCACTCTGTAGAACAGAAGCTTTTCTCCTTAGGCACCACCACTGTCACTTGAAATCCCAAAAATGTCTCTCTTCTAACCATTGGAAATCATCTTTTAATAACCTGGTTCTTCTCAAACTCTCCCTTAACAGATCATCCAGTGCGTTTCTGCAGTTGTGCTGCTTAGAGTTACACTGGGTATGAGCTGGGTGGCCAGGGACTACTAATGTAAAGACCTTTTTTTATCCAGGTTTGTACAGCCTCTCTCTTTCCTATGCCAGGAATACATTTTTACATATTTATGTTCATCTCTCCTTACAGGAATTAGAGCAAGGAGGTAGTGTTTCTTAGCATTTGATTAAGTATTTTTATGTGCTAGTAAAAGAGTAAGTCATTTTTCACAACAATTCATTTCAGTTAAAGTGAATCAAAAAGCAAGACTTCAGGAATATTCTATACTGCATCAAAATAAAATAAAATAAAAAAAAACCTTTTACAGTAGAAATTTTATCTATTTTTTTTTTTTTTACAAAACTAAGTTTTATAGTTTAATTACCCAATTATGAAATTTTTGAATTTTTAATATATATTATTCATACAGTAATTGTTTCACCATCTCAATAATTTTCAATAGCTTTGTTTGCGCTGTAATTTTACCTGGTAGCTAGCTGGTGCTGGTGACATTTTTCTGGTAAACAAAGCATGTTCATGAATAAACAACGAATAAACATAATGTTTAATTGTGTTAATAAAATACTCCATGAATGTTCGTGAGAAATGTAAAAATTGACAATACATTGTCAATCATTGCAACCTCTTGGTGGATTAACTTGGGAAACACAAATTGTGTGCAAACAGGATATTTTTTTCTTTTCTTTCTAAGACTGTTTTGTTTATTATAATACTATACTATAATACAAAGTGATATCTGGAAAACAAAATAATGACATGAACCAGGCTATAATATAGGCTTCTGTGGCAGTGATGCATGAGGATGAAATAAATAAACACATACAATAACTGCCTGAGGATGGAATTGTTCATTAGCAGTTCTTAAAAATATATTATTACTCCAAATGTTTTTGAGTCTTACTTACCAGCCAGTAGCTTGACTATGTTTAAGCCTACAGGGCCACCAGCCATTATTAGTCATGCATTTTCAGGTCATATCTCAGAATTAATTTGAATCTTAACCTAAAGTGTATAACATGAGCTGCTTACATCTGTACAAATTTAAAATGTCTGTAAGCACTGATGACGTCTGCAGTGTGCTGAGTTCAGAGTTCCTCCTATTTAGCCAACTTTGAAATAAATTTGTAATTCAATAAATTTGGTACATACAACCTTTACTTTAGAAACCCAGGTAGTACCAGAAATATAATTTTCAAAGGATACTTATTCAGGAACTTTTTTAGGAATATTTTTCTAATGAACTGAACAGGACAGCACAGTGAAATAGCTGAATGTTTTGGGAGTTGTTGCATCTGTTTTTGACTTTACATACTGAAATTACTCACATGTGAATAAATGTTTTTCCTCTCAAAGATGCTGTATATCATTGAACCAATTGGCATCTATAGCCTTTAATAAAATTGTTTTAAATATAATGATGGTTTCAGAAGTTTAGTGGTAAAGCATATATTTAGAAAAACTTTCAGTTGTCAGAGGAAAAAGTTTTCTCGTAACCTTCAATGTACCCGAGAATACAGTAGAGAAGTTCTTACTATGCCTGTTCTACTCTGAGAATACCAGGCTAGAACCAGTATAAACTAAGACCTAGGAACCTCTACATGCATATTAATCACAGGCTGTGAGTCTGCATGAACGAAAAACAAGTTTAACTTAGTAAAGAGTTATGAGCGAAACACTTAGCTGGTAAAAGATTCAAGGACATAAATCTTGCCTAGCCAGGATTGGTCCAAGTGCATGAGGCCAGAACATGAAAGGGGAGTTGGACTGTACACTCCAATATCCTATTGATGCAGCAATGAAGCACAAGTTTGGAATAAATTCAGAGTTATACAGAAGCTCAGTGTCTCTCTTACTGCATTTAATTCCATCCAGACCATGCCAGATCAGAGACCACTCCGCTCATAATGTAACCAAGATGAAAGAGTGACCTAGCCATCATGTTACATTGGTTGCCTTGACTCCTAACAAGAAGAGCTGCTATCCATTCAGATTGTACTGCTATGATTTGCCACACTCATTTTGTTTTGCTTCTGCTTTAGGCACATTAGAAACCTTAAATTAGAGAATGCTAAGCATAATACATGAATACAGGTGTACACCTTCTCTTCTGTTTGTTTTGGTGTTCTATCTTGTCTCCTGGAGTCAAATAATATAACAGATGGGTGGAACTATTAGCCACGCTAACATTCAACACCAATGGTGACCTTAAGATGAACTGCAGATTGTAGGAGTGTCTTTGTGATGGGCTGGTGATAGAAAACCTAGAAGAACTATGGTGGGGATTTGGGACACTCTGTTCAGGTCTATGTAATAAAGAGTCATCCTCGTACCCTTCCACGATAAATTAAGTGTGCTTGTAGATTTATAAGCTTTATTACTTTCTTTATGAATGTACTGTACTATAGAGAGAATTATGTGACAAGGTCAACATTTTATCTTTGACTTTTCAATAGATTTATATGTGTTAGGTGTTACTGAAAACACAATTTGGCCTCTTACCTAGTGATATTATTGGCATGCAAATCTGTGGAAATGAAATGTTCAGTGGCTGACTCTGAACTCTGACCCCCAAAAATGATTTCCTCTCAGGGAATAACAAAGAATATCAAATCAAATCAAAACCAAATCAAAATGCAATCTAAATGAACCTAGGCACAGTTATTAGCACTATAAATGCATCGCAAATGGTTTACATTTTTTACATGCATTGACTATTTCATTGTCATAATATAATGCAGCACCATGGGGAAGTAAAAAGCACATTCATTAAATAAGATAGGATTCTTCTATTTAAATCCACAGAATAAAAATTTTGCCACAATATTTAACTGCTAAAATCAATATTTATGTGGGGAAAGTCATGTCTTGGACAAATCAGGCTTTTCGGTTTCAAATAAGTATTTTTGATTTACTAATCCTTTAATTCTTGTTTTATTAGTATTTGGTGGACTATGCTTATACAGTGCCCCTTTATGATATTCTCAATTTCTGTATTACTTCTTATGTCTAAACAAATTCAGTATTATACAAAAGACAACCTGAATAAACACAATACATAGTTTTAAATGATAACTTGATGTATTGGAGGAAAAAAGTTCACTAACAACTATATCACCATCTGTATGAAAAAGTAGTTGCACCCCACCCCCTTAATACTTGGTTGTGGAGATATTTTGGCGATGTTTTCTGCAGAATTGTTTTAATCCAGCCACATTGAATGGTTTTCAATTATGAAACACCCATTTAAAGTCTCACCGCCACATCTAAATTGGGTTTAAGTCAGGACTTTGACTTGGCCACTCCAAAAGTTTAATTTTGTTCTTTTTTGGTTTTTTTGTCCTGCTACATAACTAAATTACACTTGAGCTTCAAACCACAGACTGATGACTGGATACTCATCCTTCAGTACTTCTGATAGACAGCTGAATTCATACTTCCCTCGGTTACGGCTAGTCATCCTGGTTCTGAAGCAGCAAAGCATCCCCACACCATTGCTAGCATGATTTACTTTCACCGTCTTGATAATCATGTAATTTACTCGCTATGACTTCAGGAGAAGTGAGCTGCTGAGATATTCCCGTTTTGGACTTTTTTAACAAAATATGTAATTTGGCCAAACTTTTGAATGGAACTATAAAGGTAACAACGAAATACAACAGGGCAATGACCTAACACTAAATGATACATAAAGAAAAAAAATTTAAAAAGCAGCAAAAGTCTAAAATAAATAAAATAATATATAAAACTAAAAAGAAGGTAAAGGAGCAAACAATCAAAGTAAATACAAAACTAAAACTTAAGTTAATATATCAAAAATAGCAAAATACAAAGTAACAACACCTGTAGTCAAAAGGGTGAAAATGCAAAATGAGAATCAAATAACAAACAAGTCAGTTGAAAAATCACAAACTAATAACCAAAGTCAAAATTCGAAAGCAAGAAATGAAAATAGAAGATTGTCAGAAGACCTTGAAAAACCAATACTACAACCCTAAACTTTCAAAAGGGAAGCAAAGGCACATTGTACTCAAGGTAATTAATACCACTCTGATGAAAGAGACATGCCAAAGTATTGATAGCCCTTGGTTGCTGTATAAATGATCTAATTACAGAACCTGAGGGCAACTACCTAATTAGGGGTTACATAATAATTTAATTGTTAAGATACAGGAGCAAAAAAAGAAATAAGTACAAAACATTAAATGTAAAGAAACAAAATTAAACTCAAATGGAAAATTACAAAGCAGGCAGTGGAAACAGAAAAAGAAAAAAATATCTAAAACCAAAAAGAATACTGACTTCTCATAATTTATGTTAAGCAGCTTCCCTTGAATGCCCTTGTTACTGCATGATCTGACCTATGGCATTATGTTGACAACTAAATCACCATGCTTTGTATTTTGCGGATATAGTATGGGAACCACATCCTCATAGATTCCATGATCACTTGTTATACACTAATTTTCCTCCCACATCTCTAAAAATGTGCCTGGTAGATTGACATTTAAAAACAGACTTTTGTTTAGATATGTCTGCAAATGGGCCCTCTAATTGACTGACTTCCTGTCTAAGGCTAATTCCTGCCTTGTGCCTGATGGTACCACGATGGATTCTGATTCGTCAAAACCTTGACTGAGATTAAGCAGGCTTGAAAATATTATGTTATCATAAACTTCTGCCTTTGCTCACTTTTAGGGCTCCCAATGGGGCATCTACTTGATGGCATCACAGCTGGAAGTTTCTTTCAAATCCTTTTAATAGATCTTTAGCAGACAAACTGCTTTTTTGGCATATGTTTATAGTAATTCCTGAATTCCCCACAATCTAGTGAAAGAATGACATAGAAATTGTTTCTAAGTTCAATAAAATACTTCTGTGAATTATGTGAATTATTATTTTATGTTGAGGATAGTGTATATTACTGGTTTGATGCAACATTTGGCAGAAGACTCCACCTGATGTCAAGTAATGATTGTTTTCACTGGCATAATATGAAGGTGCCCAGATGTACGCTAAAGCTGGTGTAGTGCTTGGCAGTAAAAGAAATAGGATTAGAGCCCATAGATTCTCAAAAATGAGTGTTTTTTATAACAGTGTGATGTTTATAATTGTGTTTCTAATGTACAAGCATGGCGGCATGGTGGTGCAAAGGTAGCGCTGCTGCCACTCAGTAGGGAGACCTGGGTTCGCTTCTGGGGTCCTCCCTGCGTGGAGTTTGCATGTTCTCCCTGTGTCTGCGTAGGTTTCCTCCAGGTGCTCCAGTTTCCTCCCACAGTCCAAGACATGCAGGTTAGGTGCATTGGCGATCCTAAATTGTCCCTAGTGTGTGTGTGTGCCCTGTGGTGGGCTGGCACCCTGCCCGGGGTGTGTTCCTGCCTTGCGCCCTGGGATTGGCTCCAGCAGACCCCCGTGACCCTGTAGTTAGGATATAGCAGGTAGGATAATGGATGATGTAAAGCATTGACCAAAAAATAGTATACTTTTTAAAAGGATATTTTGTGCATATTATTAATTTTTCCTGCAAAAACTGAAGATGCATAAGTATTTTGTTCTTTCTTAAAATATGTAGTAAAGGCAGTATCTGCTACATTGCCTAAATTAACAGATTACTTCCAATATACAGACATTCTGTGTATAAATTAATTACCTAAGAGATTATCAGTATGCAAACTGAAAACCAATTAATCATGTATGTTTTTTAAAAATACATAGTGTACAAATACTTCAAATGCTTCACTGCTTTAAAACTAATCATACTCAATAGTGTTTTCAGTCTTTAGTTTCAAATTTTTTTCAACAGAAATTTCTATTGATCACCTTCTTATTTCTCATAGCAAATCAATGCAAATTACCTTACTGTTATTGTATCCAAGATTTGGTTTTAAATAACTAGGGGCCTCCGCCCCCTGCTCGCTTCGCTCGCCCACCCCTGTGTTTGGTTTACCAAATATACAATACAATACAATTTATTTTTTGTATAGCCCAAAATCACACAAGAAGTGCCGCAATGGGCTTTAACAGGCCCTGCCTCCTGACAGCCCCCCAGCCTTGATCCTCTAAGAAGACCAGAAAAAACTCCCCAAAAAAAAAAAACCTTGTAGGGAAAAAATGGAAGAAACCTTGGGAAAGGCAGTTCAAAGAGAGACTCCTTTCCAGGTAGGTTGGGCGTGCAGTGGGTGTCAAAAAAAAGGGGGTCAATACAATACAGTACAATACATAGAACAGAATAACTCCTCAATATAGTATAAAAATAAAAATTCTAGAAGTACGGAGTAGAATTTCACATTAAATGATATCACATAATATGATCTGGATTTGTTTTACTTCCTGGAGACCTCATTCATCAAGCTGCCTCCCCCATTTTGCCATTCCACATCTGAAATAGTGCTAATCCAATGAAAGGACCTCTCATTCCCACATCCCCAGTCATCAGGGATGATTTTACCTTAGGCAGGCAATCTACAATTTAAAGAGATTGTTATTTTCTTGGGAATTGTTACATATGCATTATTTTCACTTTTACTTTAAAAACTTTTGTAAAAACAATACTTGTCCTTTATTTCCGGCCCCGTGCGTGGTTACATCTCTTTCTTGCCAGACGTATAATGCTGCCCATTTTGTGAAGGGGTTGGGGGGGAAGGGCGGCTGAACGCACGCTAAGGATATGCCTTTGGATCATTTGCTGTTTTTCTCCTGCTTGCAAGCTGCCTCTTCTGCCTGTCGCATGTCGTTGTTTTAAGAGCTGGGAGCACATGATGCTTGTCTGCCAAAAGCAATCCAACAACTGCTAGGTTAGATGTCTGTGGACTTGTTTTAAATGATGGCTCACTGCCTGGTCTCACTTGACGTTGTAAAAACAATACTTATCCTTTATTTCTGGCCCCGGGTGTGGTTAAATTCTTTCTTGTAGGACGTATAATGCTGCTCGCATTGTCAGGGGGGCGGGGGGCTGCTGTCGCGCTGCCCTTCGATCTTTTTAAAGCCTGTACAGCCACTGTCCTTATTGCTACGGCCCTGGGACAATCTCTTGGCAGCAAGTCTCATGTTTACGGTCCCCGCGAGACGATCCGTGGCAAGTCTCTTTTGTTTCGCGGGTCTTTTAAATGTCTTCCGATAAGATCACGTATCGTTGCGTTGCTTTTGCTTTCCAGGACAGGATTTTTTTTATAATAGAGAGATGATGCAAAGTCAGCTATATATAAATATAAAAAGATGTGCATTTCTTATTAGTACTTGTGTTGCACACAAATAAAGCTTATGAACCACATAAAGCTAACAGCTCAAGGGAAAGCACAGAGGGTCTACATAAAGGAAAACTGCTACTCTTCTGCAGCTCACAGAAATTACCCAATTAAAAAGAAAGAATGTCATCATATTTAAAGGGTCTAAAATACATACTGCATACAAAAAACTGATAGTGCTTTCTTGATTAATCACACAGGTATGACACAAACTAAAATTAGAAATAGTTGTACATGCTTCAGATGGCCCCATCAGGAGGCAGCTACAGTGATTGCCCTGAATCATGTCATCTAATGCACTAAAAATGAAACTAATGAGATGGACTGAAGGGTGTAGTTTCTTCTGAAAAAATTTTGGAAACCTACAGTATTTATCAAATGTGGCATGCAAATAAGAAAGGGTAAAATGCACTTCACAGGCACAGGAAATGCTACAAGCACGGAAGCCCCAGAGGATGATGTCATGAGTTTAAAGTTTTATCACACAGAATTTAATTTTCCATTGTTGTTTTTGTTTAATTTTGGATTTTACTTTGTCAATAAACTTTGCTATTAACATGATATTTTCATGCTGCCATTTTAAATTTAGTTTGGGACTTGTATCACCAGGATTTTGTTTGTTTTCTCAAGGGCACAACATTATTGTTAACAATCATAAGAACATCAGGAGATACACAAATTAGAGGAGACCTCTCGGTCCATTAAAGTTGTTTGTTTAGCCCAGGGGTGGCCAACTCCGATCCTCCAATCTGCAGTGGCTACAGGTTTTCATTCTATCAATTTTCTGAATTAGACTCAGACAATTTTAAATCAGGTCTGAGCAATGTCAGTCCTGGAGGTCTGCAGTGGCTTCAGGTTTTTGTTCCAACTCAACTGCTTCGTGAGAAATCATTTATTGCTGATGAAGCACTTATTGCTCAAGTGACATTTTTCTGCTTCATTTTAGTTGTCTCGCTTGTTAAGATTTTGAATCCTTGATTGCTTATTTTAGTCTTAAATAGCTGTATTCATTGTTTCAACTGCTCCTTATTAGCAATAAGATGCAAATGACAAAGGAACCAAAAGTTTTACATCTAGCTTGTCTCCATTTCCACCTGTGTGTATTCATCATTCACTTCTTCTTCTTCTTCTTTTTTCGGCTGCTCCCGTTAGGCGTTGCCACAGCGGATCATCTTCTTCCATATCTTTCTGTCCTCTGCATCTTGTTCTGTTACACCCGTCACCTGCATGTCCTCTCTCACCTCACTATTTAGTTTAATTAAGTACTCAGAAGGAAACTGAAGAGAAAGTGAAGAACTGAAAATTGCTCATTCGCTTTAGGCTGCAAATCACTTGGATGATACATGTATCATTAGAAAGGAAAAAAATCTATGATTTAAGAATAAACTGACATGGTAGAGTTAAAACACTAACAAGCCATGAAATTAAATAAGATCTGTTATTGGTGAGGATTGGCTTCTAATTAAGCAACTGGGTTGGAACAAAAAACCTGCAGCCACTGTGGCTCTCCAGGATCGGAGTTGGCCACCCCGGTTAGCTAATACCAAGGTTGTCCCAATATCTCATCTACATACTTCTTAAAGGCTGTCAAAGTTTCCACTTCAACTACATGTCTCGGTAGTTTGTTCCAGATTTATACAACTCTGCTTAAAGAAATGTTTAGTGGCTTAATTAACTTAATTTTCACCGGTGTCCTCAAATACACGAATCGCCCTTGAGCTGAAAGAATTCTGATGGATTTAGTTTATCAATGCCTTTGAGGATTATGCAGACCTTGATTAGATCCCCATGCAGCCTCCTCTGCTCGAGAGTAAATTGGTTTAAGTCAGAGTACAACATGTCCTTAAGTCCTGGAATGTGCCTCATTGCTCCCCTTTGATCAGCTTCAAGCTATATCTTTTTGTAGCATGGTGACCAGAATTGCACACAATACTCCAGATACAGTCTCACTTCTGTATTGTATTTTCTAAGCACAATGTTCCATAATGTATATTCAACAGTTTTTACAATATAACCTAATATTTCATTTTCCTTTTTTTAATCTGCTTCTGCACTTTGTTCAGATAATGAAATTGTGTCAAAACAAATCCCTTTCTTGTAGGGCAGTGTCTCCAATCTAGTATTTATAATTGACGTTCCTGTTGCCCATGTGTAGCACTTTACAATTTTCTACATTAAACTGCAATTTCTAAGTGCTCACAAAGTTCTGAAGCATGTCCAGGTCTTTTTAAATGATTTTTGGCTCCTCCATGTCTACCATTCCTCCAATTTTAGTGCCATTTGCAATCACAAGTTTACTGAGTATACTAAAGTCAATGTCATTTAAAATAAATCAGAAAAAATAGTGGTTGAAGAACAGACCCCTGAGGGACTACACTGATGACTTCACTCCACGTAAAGCATTCTCCTGTTATCTATACTCTGTCTCCAATGTGTTAACCAACCTGAGGTCCATTTTGTAGGTTATTTCTGATATCTACAATTTCTAGTTTCATCACTATGCCTGTTATCTGTCACATGATATATGGTGCCATTGCTGCCGGTCTGTACAGTTAGGTCCATAAGTATTTGGTGAGTGACACAATATTCATAATTTTGGCTCTGTGTGTCACCACAATGGATTTGAAATGAAGCAATCAAGATGTGATTGAAGTGTAGACTTGTACTTTTAATTTAAGGCGTTTAACAAAAACATTGTATGAGCCATTTAGAAAAGACAGACATTTTTATATATGGTTCCCATTCAAAAGTGTTTGGACAAACTAACATAATCATCAATATAATGATAATGATCATTTTTAATACTTGAAAATCCTTTGCAATTAATAGCTGCCTGAGATCTGGAACTCATGGCCTTCTTTGAGTGCTGCAGTTTTTAATCTAGTGATACTTTGCCAGGCCTTTACTGCAGCTGTTTTCAGGTGCTGCTTGTTCACCGGACTTTCTGGAACATATTGATCTTAATTTCATTTTTCCAAAGAAAACTGTTTTTTTTTTTATATTTTCTGGCAAAGTCTAATCTGTTCTTTCTATGCTTAAGGATTACCAGTGGTTTGCACCTTATGGTAAAAACTCCATCTTTACTTTCGTGAAGCCTTCTCTTGATTGTAAACTTTGGCAATGATAGGTCTATCTCCCAGAGAGTGTTCTGGGTTTGGCTAAATGTTGTGAATTAGTTTTTCTTCAATGAAAAAATTCTGTGATCATTCAGCATAGTTGTCTTCCATGGTTGTTCAGGTGTTCCAGTGCTCTTGAGCTCAGGAGTGCGTTCCTTCTCTTTAAGAATGTACTGGATGGTTGATTTGAGCACACAAGGTGTTTCTGTTGTCTCTCCAATGGGTTTGTTTTCTTTTCTCTGCCTAATGATGGCCCGTTTTCACTTGCATGGACCGCTCTTTGGACCTCATATTCAAAGTTCACAGCGACAGCTACCAAATGCAAATTCCACACTAGGAATCAGCTCCAGACTTTCTACCAGCTTAATAGTTAATGAAATAATGGAAATTATGGTGTACAGTATAAAAATGTCTGTCATTCCTAAATGGCTCATACCTATATTTCTGTTCAAGCCTTTGAATTAATGCTGAAAGTCTAAATTTCAATCATGTAATTATTTCTTCATTTCAAATCAATTGTGGTGGCATATGGTGCCAAAATAATGAAAATGATGTCACTGTCCAAATACTTATGGACTTTATGTATAATATGGTGTTCTCTACATTCTGGGTCAAAGTTTGTGGGTGTTATAATTTAATGTATTTGTTTTTCTTTTTTTGAGTCATTTCAATGCTATGTTGGGAGTTTTGACAACTGCTATTTTGTGTATTGGCTTGGCTAGTTTTCTAGTCATGTTTACATCTCTGAGGTCAGCCATATAAACTTCACCTCTACTCTTTCATTCACTATCCAAGTTTACAGATAATTTAAAAGAATTCACAAATGTAATTTGTTTTTTTCTTTCTACATTGTTTTTTACCTCTTCTCCTGATTTGCCTTTGATTACTGAGGGGCAATTTTATACAGATTTTTGGTTTTGTCCTTTATGAGTTTTCTGACATTTCTCTCCCGGTCACCTCTATTATTTTATGCAGTTTATCCCTCTGATGAACAATAATTGTGGGGATTTTGTGTTAAAAACCTTCATTTGTATTTAGTTAGTAAAATGTTTTCACAGGGATAGATCTTTGTGAGATCTTTTTGATTGCAACTTTGGCAGTAGAGTGTTGCAACTTTGGTAACTGTTTTGGGCTTTGGTGTTTTGACACGTAACAATCCATTGCCATTTGATCTTTGTTAGTTTTAAAACAATGCTTCTTTTTCTTATGTCCTGTTTCTGGTGCTTACTTATCCTAACTGCCACCACACTATGTCTGTACTGTTAGGTATTTGCAAACCACAAAGCAATGTAACTGGCTTCAATCCACATATAACTAACTGTCTATCAACCAATGTGAGCTCTGTGTGCAGCAAGTGCATTTCACTTTTGTATATTTAATTATCCTTATTATTGGAGGTTGTAGTTGAGCAGACTCATGTATTCTGAGAAACAATCCAATTACAATACTTTGCAACTAATTTCAGTAAAGGTATAGGTATACTATACTACAGTCTACTGAGCCATGTGCACAGAATAAAACAAAGACAAACAATTTACACTACTATTTAAAGACCTTTACTATCTTCATTTTGTTTATGACTAACCCTTAAAAGAAGAAAAATGAGGTAGTGAAATAGTTTATTTGCTTACAATGAGTACAAAAAATCATATCCCTCATCTTATCAAGTGGATTTCACCACCAAAAGGAGTGAACTTTTTTGGAAGAATATCCAGCATTGTCTATGTTAAAAGCTAGCACCACCTATACATTTCTAAAATATAGGAAAGTAAGGTCAAAAAGCAGTCTAAAAAATCCAAACTATTAAAAAGTCTAAGCCTAGAAGAGGGAAGAAATAAAACAAAGTAATAAAGGAACAACAATTTGAACCAGTGGAATGGCTTCCCTATTTTATAGCATATCTGTGTAACACCTACCACTCCTCACATCTCATGTCTCTCTTTCTTTTTCTGTGTACTTCTGGCTCTTCGTCTTTCCTTATAGTAAGCCTTTACATAATCCACCCCTCTTGTGTCACAGTATGAGGCCACACTATTAAGTCTTAGATTTTATTCTGTTTTTCGGTTTTGTTGTCCTAATTTTTCCCCATAACATTTTATCTGAATAATTCCTACTGCTCTTTATGTTTTGGTGCTTGCATGTTTGTGATGTTTTTACTAGTTGTAGTGGTAGTGCTGCACAGGAGGTAGGGTTGACTGAGAGAGTGAAGCTGATGTCAGCAGGTAGTGCTTTGCTTGCAGTACTTACAGGCAGTCCCTTTGCACCCGAGTTTTTTCTATTGCTCCCACTGTAAAGGAGCTGTTACTGAGTGCTTTTGTAATCCAGACATCAAACGTTCGCAGTTGACCTCTGGCTGTTACTAGTGTAAATAACTGGACTGGGATGGATCATGGTATAATTCCAGGACAAAACATTTGGTGTAGTTTGCAGGATTTGCAATGTGAACTTGTGGAGTGGACTGATGGTGCTGTGCAAATGGTGGAAACTGAGTGAGAGAGAAATGGGGCCCAATTGATGTTACCAGACTTGCACAGTTAAATATAGGTGTTCTACTATTGCTCTTGATTTAAAGGAACTGCTTCTTAGCGCCTTTGTAACCCAGGCATCACAGGTTCGTGGCTGTCCACTGGCAATTACCTTAGTGCAAATGACGAGACTGGGACTGATCATGGATTGATTCCACAGCAAAACATCAGTGGTCTCCATTCATGTACCACTATTACTCATGGGAATTTGAACTTAATATGCATGCATCCACCATCATAACAGAATGTGGCATTTATTTCTGTGACAAATGTACTATGGGGCTGTTACAACATACTGGTGGCTTCACTACCATTGCAAAGCATCTTAACATTGACAGCACACCTTTTCTTATTTGCATGCCAAGTCTCCTTTCAACAGACAGAGTGCTCTATACAACACCAACTCCTCTTACTGGTAGTAACATCTTGTGGTTGCTAGGAAAACTATATATCATATCAATCATTGGTTGAATCTCAAAAATGCAGGCCTGCAAGAAGGCTTCTTGGTAACAGCTATCATTGCTGGGATCTCTGTACTCCTATCCAGTTCTCTAAAGATACAGTAATGGCCTCCTGACAAACTTCGATTGTCTTACTCACTTAATTATATGCAAAGGCACTCTTAGTGAGTACAGGGCTGCAGACATCTAGTAGTGTGGGAAATGTTTTGTACTTCATTCCTGGGTGCTACAACTTCTCCAGTCTGGGATGATCCCAAATAATTCCTACTGGGTCCCAGAAAATGTAGAGTTAACGTGTTCCTTTTGGTCTTTGCTTGGGTGTTCACACTGGTATGTGGCATGCAGTGTGGTATAGTGGATAATTAAAAGAAATCTAAACAAGAAAGTTGATGATTGAATTACCAGTGCTGACAGACTCAGTGTTTAACAGTAAGCAAGTCCCCTAATCTTCCAAAGCTTAAACTGTAAAAAAGTGCACAGATTGTGCTATAGATTGCCTCTATACTTGCATAGTTTTTACTGTAGAAACATACTACATTATATAGTATACATTCAGTTTATTTTTTATTTTTTGCAGGGGATGAATCAATTTACTTGAAATGTTTATTTTTCTAACGCTATTTGTCTTACCCCATGCCACAATAGTTTCATTTCTAATTCCTGTCAAACTCATTGTAGTCAAGCAACACATCACCTCCTATGTACACTGTACAGATTCAGTACTTACTTGATGCTTCTTAGATTCTGTAGGTTTTCTTTTTAAATAACTACTTTATATTCTAAAACACTCTGTGTCATTTCTGTAAAATGCCTGGTCAAGACACTTGATTCTGGCACCATATCAGGGCTTTCAGACACTGGACCTGTGTGTGACCTTATCATCTGACTGGTAATAATCTCATATGATGGTGATAATAATGGAATTTATATTAACATTCCTTGAATAGCAACTCTTGTATGCTGCATGAATCACAAGGAACTTGACATCTCAAAAGAGTAAGGTGACACTTAAAAGTAATAGTAATAGAAATAAATAAAACCAAGAATAAATGTTAAAAATAATCAAAGGCAAGTAAGTAAGTGACACAGAATTGGTTGATATTAAAATAAGCAATGAAAGATGAAGGAAACTAAATAAAAATAGATGAAATTTAATTAACAAATGGAAGGGTTTGTTTAGTTTTTTCAGTATTTTCAGAGATTAAAATTATTCAAGAGGAACCTATGGTAGGAAATTCCACAGTGTTCTGTAAATAATAACAGAAATTGATTAATCCTCTCCATCAATCTTCTGAACTTGTTTGTTACATTAGAAGGTTGTGAAGAGCTAAGCCTGGGTCATTTGACTAAGGCAGGAAGAAACCCTGTCTATACAGCAGTCCACCATAAGGCATGTTCACAGATACACACAATTTAGAGTCAGCAATCAATAAACAGTATGTGACCTGGTTAGTAGAGTAGAGTGATCTTTGCCGTGGCTAGAAACATGCAACGTTACCCCACAGTGCTGACCTTTTTTCAAAAAAAGCCATCTTAGCCAGTAAGTGGACACAAAGGGTCAGGTGTTATGCAGAGCAAATTTAATCAGTTATTAGTATGCGTTTTAAACTTTAAATGGTTATGAATTCATGGAAGCAAAACGGACTGAATTGACTGATGGTGATGAAACTTGTAGCAGGATTAACTTTGTTTTTGTAATGAAAATGACAACATTGATTCATTTTACAATTTTTTTTCTTATTGTTCTTGTATCCATCCATCCATCCATCCATCCATCCATCCATCCATCCATCCATCCATCCATCCATCCATCCATCCATCCATCCATCCTCTTCCGCTTATCCGAGGTCAGGTCGCGAGGGCAGAAGCTTGAGCAGAGATGCTCAGACTTCCCTCTCTCCGGCCACTTCTTCTAGCTCTTCCGGGAGAATCCCAAGGCGTTCCCAGGCCAGCCGGGAGACATAGTCTCACCAGCGCATCCTGGGTCTTCCCCGGGGCCTTCTCCCGGTTGGATGTGCCAGGAACACCTCACCAGTGAGGCGTCCAGGAGGCATCCTGATCAGATGCCTGAGTCACCTCATCTGACTCCTCTCGATGTGGAGGAGCAGCGGCTCTACTCTGAGCCTCTCTCGGATGACTGAGCTTCTCACCCTATCTTTAAGGGAGAGCCCAGACACCCTGCGGAGGAAACTCATTTCAGCCGCTTGTATTTGTGATCTTGTTCTTTCGGTCACTACCCATAGCTCATGACCATAGGTGAGGGTAGGAACATAGATCGACTGGTAAATTGAAAGCTTTGCCTTACGGCTCAGCTCCTTTTTCACCACGACAGACCGATGCAGAGCCCACATCACTGCAGACGCTGCACCAATCCATCTGTCGATCTCATGCTTCATTCTTCACTCACTCATGAACAAGACCCCGAGATACTTGAACTTCTCCACTTGAGGCAGGATCTCGCTCCCAACCCTGAGAGGGCACTCCACCCTTTTCTGGCTGAGGACCATGGTCTCGAATTTGGAGGTGCTGATTTCCATCCCACCCGCTTCACACTCAGCTGCGAACCGATCCAGAGAGAGCTGAATATCACGGCCTGATGAAGCAAACAGGACAACATCATCTGCAAAAAGCAGTGACCCAATCCTGAGTACACCAAACCGGACCCCCTCAACGCCATGGCTGCGCCTAGAAATTCTGTCCATAAAAGTTATGAACAGAATCGGTGACAAAGGGCAGCCCTGGTGTAGTCCAACTCTAACTGAAAATGGGTTTGACTTACTGCCGGCAATGCGGACCAAGCTCTGACGCCGGTTGTACAGCGACCGAACAGCCCTTATCAGGAGGTCCGGTACCCCATACTCCCGGAGCACCCCCCACAGGATTCCCTGAGGGACACGGTCGAATGCCTTTTCCAAGTCCACAATACACATGTAGACTGGTTGGGACAACTCCCATGCACCCTCCTGGATCCTGCTAAGGGTGCAGAGCTGGTCCACTGTTCCGCGACCAGGACGAAAACCACACTGTTCCTCCTGAATCCAAGGTTCGACTATCTGACGGACCCTCCTCTCCAGAACCCCTAAATAGACTTTTCCAGGGAGGCTGAGGAGTGTGATCCCTCTGTAGTTGGAACACACCCTCCGGTCCCCCTTCTTAAAGATGGGGACCACCACCCCGGTCTGCCAATCCAGAGGCACTGTTCCTGATGTCCATGTGATGTTGCAGAGACGTGTCAACCAAGACAGCCCTACAACATCCAGAGCCTTGAGAAACTCCGGGCGTATCTCATCCACCCCCGGGGCCCTGCCACCAAGGAGTTTTTTGACCACCTTGGTGACCTCAGTCCCAGAGATGGGGGAGCCCACCTCCGAGTCCCTAGGATCTGCTTCCTCATTGGAAGGTATGTTAGTGGGATTGAGGAGGTATTCGAAGTACTCCCCCCACCGACCCACAATGTCCCGAGTCGAGGTCAGCAGCACACCATCCCCACCATATACAGTGTTGACACTGCACTGCTTCCCCCTCCTGAGACGCTGGACGGTGGACCAGAATCTCCTCGAAGCCGTCCGACAGTCGTTCTCCATGGCCTCCCCAAACACCTCCCATGCCAGAGTTTTTGTCTCAGCAACTACTGAAGCCGCATTCCGCTTGGCCTGTCGGTACCTATTAGCTGCTTCCAGAGTCCAACAGGACAAAAGGGACCGGTAGAACTCCTTCTTCAGCTTGACGGCATCCCTCACCGCCTGTGTCCACCAACGGGTTCGGGGATTGCCGCCACACGACAGGCACCGACCACCTTACGGCCACAGCTCCGGTCAGCTGCCTCAACAATTGAGGCATGGAACATGGCCCATTCGGACTCAATGTCCCCCACCTCCCTCGGGACGTGGTCGAAGTTCTGTCAGAGGTAGGAGTTGAAGCTACTTCTGACAGGGGGCTCTGCCAGAAGTTCCCAGCAGACTCTCACAACACGTTTGGGCCTACCAGGCCTGACCGGCATCCTCCCCCACCATCGAAGCCAACTCACCACCAGGTGGTGATCAGTTGACAGCAAGGTTATTATAGTTTTGCCTTTTTATATTAGTTTTTATTTCTATATTTTTTCTGACCTTACTTGGAAATTCAGTTTAGTTTTAGTTTTCCTTCATCGTGTATTTTTAGTTTTAGTTTAGCTTTTATTTCACAAAGACATTTCTATTTTAATTTTATATATATTAGTTTCAGTTTTAGTTTTAGTAATTATGGCATGGAGCGCCTACGGAGTTAGTTTTGTGTCACAATCAGACAGAACTGTATACTTAACAGATTTGGATATGCACTGCCCGGTTTACTATCTGGTTTTGTTTTTGTCTGATAAAAACAAGCATAATCAAAACTAGATACTGAATATGAATACTTTTACGCAATTTTATAATTTTTAAAATTATTTTCTCATGAAAATCACAGGGGCTTAGGAAGAACAGGGCTCTTAGACTTGGATGAGTGTGCAGACCCCACCTAGCTGTATTGAGGAAAACAAAGTACAACAAGCATGTAGTGTCAAGGTTAGGGGCAGTGAGTCTTGAATAGACCAACATAAAGGACAGTAAACCCATAATGAGCAGAGCAAGAGCAGGTAATAGGAGTATGGACAGGCATAAAACAACAGAGACAGTGTCTGAGATTAAGAACAACATATACATTATCTAAACCTGTTTATCCAGAGTAGGATCACAGGAAACCTGGAGCCTACCACAGCAGGTTTGGATGCAAAGCAGGAAAAATCCCTTGTATGCAATATGTATGATAAGGCTGATGAAAAGAATATGATATTTCAACTATCTATTTTGAGAGAGAGAGAAAAATATTGAAAAAAGGGACACAAATATTTTAAAATATAATTCTGCTAATGGATTACTTTCATAATATCAAGCATTTTGAGTTGTGAATATGAACTAAAAAAGATAAATTAATAAATATGGAATAAATACAAAAACTCATTAGTATGTTTAGTTTTTCATCACTTGTCAGACTCTCTACCTTTGTTTGTATCGCTTTGTTGTTAAACGATGTTTTTAAAGCAAAAGTGATTGGTCAGCAACAATATGCTGATCTTGTATGATGACCTAGTCAGTCTCTCGATCAGTGCCGTTCTATTTTCAAAAACCGGGAGTACTATCCCCTCGACTTTCTTGTATACTCAGATATGGGGATGGATACTTGAGGAGTAAACCGCAAGACAATGATTATATTTTTAAATTATCAACATTAAGGAACCATCAACAACAAATCAAATGAATAATATATTGAGCAATTATTATAAAAGTAAAGTTGAATAAATCGGACTCTGCAGCTGTATAAAAAAAAAAAAAATCGAGTATGTGTTCAGGTAAAGTACCACTTCCGGGTGATCGATTTGGCTCAAAAGTTAATACAGATCTATAATTGTAGTGTAACAACCACATGCCGAATTTCATCCATCAAACAGACACACACACGCATACACACGCGCGCACACACACAATTCCAAAAAACAGTATTGTTGGACACTGGTTAGTCTATAACGTCAAGATTCAAAAAAATATAGGTCGTATTTTTTCATGATTACTATACTTTCGTATATGAGAAAGTAAAAACAATTTCTCCTGTGCGAAGTGGCAGGTGAATTGCTGTCAACAAAAACCAGACACCTGAGAAATAAACTGAAACATTACTCACTCGTGATTTTTCTGTCCATATGGTAAACGTTTTGATGACCAGCACATTCTGATTTCAGCCGTTTGAATTACATCTTGACAAGCACAAGGAAAGGTGGCACGCAAATCGCTATCTATTTCCCACGCACTTATTTCTTTACGCACCTGCACTCAGCTTGCTCTGTCACTGCAAATGCTGTGTGAACAGTCACCCTCCGTCACCAGCTGCCGTTCACTGGATGAAAATGTGCGGGCGGCTCGTGGTGGATGACTTTCTGTTTTAGAATTTAAACTTACAAGGGTTAAAGACTAACGGCAAGAATATTCATTCAAAAATGAAAACTAAAAATATTTTAGTAAATTATTATTTTATTTCAGTTAGTCTTTCCAGCTACTTTAATAGTTTAGTTTAGTTTTAGTTTTTCATTTCAGTTTTGTTAATTATTTTTTTTCAGTTTACAAAAATGTTTTTTTATAATAGTTTCAGTTTTGATTTTAGTTTTCGTTAACTATAATAACCTTGGTTGACAGCTCCGCCCGTCTCTTCACACGAGTGTCCAAGACATGTGGCCGCAAGTCCGACGACACGACCCCAAAGCCGATCATCGAACTGAGGCCTAGGGTGTCCTGGTGCCCTATGAACACCCCTATGCTTGAACATGGTGTTCGTTATGGATAATCCGTGACGAGCACAGAAGTCCAATAACAAAACACCACTCGGGTTCAGATCGGGGGGGGGCATTCCTCCCAATCATGCCCTTCTAGGTCTCACTGTCATTGCCCACGTGAGCATTGAAGTCTCCCAGCAGTACGAGGGAGTCCCCAGAAGGTATGCCCTCTAGCACCCCCTCCAGGGACTCCAAAAAGGGTGGGTACTCTGAACTGCTGTTCAGCACAAACAACAGTTAGGACCCGTCCCCCCACCCGAAGGCGGAGGGAGGCTACCCTCTCGTCCACCGGGGTAAACCCCAATGAACAGGCTCCAAGTCGGGGGGCAATAAGTATGCCCACACCTGCTCGGAGCCTCTCATCGGGGGCAACTCCAGAGTGGTAGAGAGTCCAGCCCCTCAAAAGGGGATTGGTTCCAGAGTCCAAGCTGTTCGTTGAGGTGAGCCCGACTATATCTAGCCAGAACCTCTCAACCTTGCGCACTAGCTCAGGCTCCTTCCCCTTCAGAGAGGTGACATTCCACGTCCCAAGAGCCAGCTTCTGTAGCCGAGGATCGGACCACCAAGGGCCCCGCCTTCGGCCACCACCCAACTCACCACTGCACCCGACCTCCTTGGCCCCTCCCGTAGGTGGTGAGCCCATGGGAAGGGGAACTCACGTTGCCTCTTGGGGCTGTGCCTGCCCGAGCCTATTGTTCTACTATTTTTTTATTAATTTGCTTTTGTTTTTATTTTGTCATTTGTGAATTCTTGTGCACACTTTGTCAATGTTGTAAAAATATTTTTATAACATTTGGTTTGTATTTATTATTGTTTCAATTATTATTTTCAACCTCAATGCCATTTTGTTTATTTTCCTATGCCTATAGTTGCTGTGTGAGATGTAGTCAGTGTCTGCTATAACTATAAAGGATGGTGGCAAACACTGTCAAGCATCTTAACTGATAGATAAAAAAAATCTTAAACCTTAGAAAATTTAAGCCTTATTAGGGATGCTTGCTTAGAGTTACATTTATGTTTTGTTAGAACTAAACCATCACTTCTGCTCATACCCTTTTGATTCTGATGCTTGGTCTTTTAGTTTTGGTTTTGACCTGTGCTAACCTTTATATAACAATTCTTGCTTTTCTCTCTCACAAATTTATTTCCTGGTCGCTTTACTCATTCATGCTCATAACAGTTAGGTACATGTTGAGATGTTATATGCGTATTTACAATCACACCCATATAAAAGAATTTGGAAACTTTGGTTTGTTTTTGCTTTTTGGTTATTTTTGTGCATGGCTTTAAATATAGGAGACCAGGACTATGTAGGTGCTCCTGGTTAAGGGGTTACTGGTTTATTTCTTTTTAGCATTTACTGGTTCCATGGCAGCTATTTTGGATCCTGTGAGCTATTTGTTTACCAAAACTGTTTTTTCCCTGCCTGAGTCACCCGTTTTTTGTTTTTTTTTGGTGTTGGCTACTTCTTGATTTCTTTTATTTCCCTTAGTGCATACTGCATACCTCTCAGTATTATCTATTGATTCCTGATAAATCAGCACAGCACTTTCCCACGGTTAGAATTAACCTTGCAAGCAAGATATTTACCTAAGAAGAAACGTATCATCAAGGTGGAAAATGATTGAAACAAAACAGGAGATGAGAAGCAGAAAGGAGCAGGCTAAAATGTAGCCATATAACAGGAAGAGGGGTCTGTAACAAGGAAGACAAAAAAGCATAACCAGAGGCCAAACAAAATAAAAAATAATAGTTTCAAAAATGTTGATATAGCAGGGATTTTAAAAATCAGAAGAGGCTTTACTATTCAAAATTTGGCTTTGAAACTCTAGGAAAACCTTGAAACACAGAGTAGCCCTGACCCTGAAACTCATATTCAGGCTTGCTGTGTGCACCCTCAAAAAGGGAACAAGACTATATTCTACAAAAGGGAGAGATAACCATGGAAGCCCCTAGTGCAAAGAACAAAATATTTTAAATGTGTTGACTAAAAGGGTTCAAACAAGAAGGCAAGATATACACTAGAAAACAATTATAAAATAACGAAATCTAAATCCAAATTCCACAAGTGACAATCCTTTAATAATAATCAAGAGTCCAAAAGCCTGAGAATCAAATATTACTGCCTAAAAAAATCTACAAATCTGAAATACAAGAACATAAAATGAGTGCTGAACAACATGAATAACAACTAATGAATCTCAGTCCTTATGTAGAGTGAGGACAGTCACACAGCTGGACTGTGCACTGAGATGGACTGGTCCCTTGCTCAAGGGTTAGTTCTCATGTTGCTCAACCCTCTGTCCATGGTTGGTTCTCATCTTACACCAAATGTAGCCAGAACAGGCATTGGTTATATATGATCCATTACTAGATTAGTGGGCTTGAAGATGGATGAAAGAACTTTTTAATCTGTGCTGGACCTAGATAAACAGACCAGCTTTTGCTGAGAAACACAGATGCTAGAGGTATTTAACTGAAAGACTACCAATTCATGAGCATTTTCATCTGGTATTGTACTGTATGAATGGATGCCTCATTTTGAAGACATTGAAAAACATCTGGAAAACTAAACCAGTTATTATGCATTTCTTTATTAGATCTCACACTACTAATACTTATTATTACATTTCATCCCTCCAGTGGTATTCTGAACCTAGTAGACTGCAGGGAGGCTGCAGTGGAGCATTTGGCTCACGGCAGGAGCCATTCCAAGATAGGAAGTCATTCAATCACACATTTCACCACATTCATACTCACACCATGTCAATTTATAATCACTAATGAAAATAATCTTAATGGAATTTTTGATGTGAAAGAAAACCAGACTACTGGATGAAACCCGTATGGACATGAATGTACAAATTACACACAGGTACCAGCCAGGCTGGAAATCAAACCTGGGTCACTGAAGCTGTGAGATACTGCACTAAAAGCTCTGCTACAGAATACATTTCAATGCATGTTAATTTTGTATCTACAGGCTGAAAATAGAAACAGGAAAAGAGCAAATTCAATTGAGCAAGGAGTTAAATTAACTGCAGAATGTTTTTAAGGATATTGAGACTGCTTGTAATGAAGAGCTGCAGATGAATATTTTGTAGCCCAGCTTAACCGGAAATGAATATTTGATTTTATATGCTGTTCTGAAATGCTTCTTAGGTAATTTTCCAGTACAGAGAAGTACCATTAATTAGTCATTTTTTAAATGGTTGTATACTCAGTTAAGGATACTACTGATCAATAATTGTACTCAATTATACTTTAGTCTGTTCCTACTGAATTTGCAAACAGTAATTGTAGCAATACTTGTAGTACTATAATGATAGCTAGGTCCTCATTTGAAGATTATATCAGTAAATCTATCTTCTATATGAATAAAACCAGATTTTAAAGTAAGCTTTATTTTTCCTAGTATTGCATGAAAGTTTAAAATTTAAATTTATGCCATGGACATTTAATACATGGCATGTACCTCTCAATTGTCATATCAAACAATTAAAAAAAAACACAGATTTTCCTTTACCTCTTATGTATTACATTGACAAAAAACTCCAAATGCTTTCTAATATGTTCAGTTTTTCTTTGATCGGAACAATTTCATTTAATTAACTTGAAGATTAAATTAAGTGTTCAGGTAGCTATTAGCTTCTTGTGAAATACAGTACACCTTACAAAACACTGAATAGAGAGTGGATCATGTTTTCAATGAGTACTAGAAATCTCTAACAACTGAATGACACCGGACAAAATGTTTTTCACTATATCCAAATAATTTTGAAGTGCCTGACATTTTCTTTTGAAACTAAAGGCATAAATGTTATTGCTGCTGCCTGCAGCTCAAAAGATATGTTTGAGTTTATCGTCACATTCCAGAGACGTATATTGGTTACTCTAAAACTGATCTGGTATGAGTGTTTGTGTGTGTGGATAAATGAGCATCCCATATGGTGGACTGACATCTCAGCTTTGGTCAGTTTCTACACTGATGCTCTTTCCAACCCTGTAACAGTTCAGAAAGTGGTAGGATATGTGGATGACCAAAATCAAATCTCCACAGATGTGTGCATATATGTTAAGATGCAGTAGCCCTTTCAGAATAATCCATCCATCCATTATCCAACCCGCTATATCCTAATATAGGGTCACGGGAGTCTGCTGGAGCCAATCCCAGCCAACACAGGGCGCAAGGCAGGAAACAAACCCCGGGCAGGGCACCAGCCCATCGCACAGAATAATCCAAGATCCTATTAATATATTTTAATGCTGTTATTCTCCTGTGCCACACATAAATAAGACAGACTTCAGACCCTGTCATGAAATGTTCTTTTGCCATCTGTAAAGCATGACTAATGTAAATGAATATATTTCATGATAAATTGCCTTCTATATGAAATACAAGAGTTTATTAAATTAGAAGTTTGTAGGAGTTTGTAACTACAGCTCTTTGGATGCATCCTTTTACACCATTAAAGAATTATGGTAGTTTGTAATGGGTAAAAATGCAAACACTTAATAATACTGATGACATCCATATCCATTATCATTACAAATAGCATATCAAATGATATTCTACTCTGTATAGGCTGAGTGACTGTATTGCACAGATTTTATCATTATACAGTACTTCTAAATGCTGGGACAATACTTTTAGTTTGCAATACAGGACCAAAAATTATTTTATTATTTTATGTATTTATTTTTTTAGAATTTTCATTATTTAATTATACTATTGTTACCTAAAATGTGTGATCTGCAGTTGATTTCTGAATAATAGGAAATGGAAATCATGGAAATCATTTTCACAACATTGAGTGAGCTCATACCGTTTCACATGCAGACAAGAAGGACTTACATGAAGCTTTCCTTTATTCTTTTGAATAATAATAAATGGTGTTTTATTCAGTTTGTTGCTAGTCACCTCTTAAAAACTGAGTAGTGCCAAAATGTTTGGAATTATTTCAATATTACTTCACTCCACAGGGTGTTGTGCTGAACTCTCTTCTGTACTGTTTGTTTGCCTATGACTGAGTTGGTCTTCTCTGTTGAAGGCATTTACAATGTCAATGTGGGCTTCTGGGCATGATGTTGATGGACCAAATCGAGCTTTATCAGTTACACTTGTCTTTCCGCTTTAAACCGTTGCACCCATTCATAAAGTTTTTGTTGAGTCATGCCGTTTTCACTTCCCTACTGGGCCAACATACTTCAGCGAATTTCGTCAGGTTTCATTCAATCTGCCCAAAGAAATCTCAGTACGGCATTTTGTTCAACAATGGTGTGTGCGATCCCACAGAGCAATATCCAGGTTCGTTTGACATTGGCTTCAACTAGACTAATGTCAGAGTGCTGCTCTGTGTGTGATTGAGATTCCAATAAGGCATCACAAATGTGTTGTACTGCATTAGATTCTATCCATTGCAGTAACTGCTTAATTTTCAAATTCCCTTTACTTTTTTACCCTCCTGTGTGTATATATACGCACAGACATGTTGCATGCTATATATACTTTTTTAATTTGTTTATTTTATGGTATTTTGTTCAACTGTTCTTAGGAGACATAAAAGCAAAAATGTCATTATACTATGTCCACATGACTTGACTTTTTCATTATGAGATTTTTAATTAATTAAAATCAAACACAACTTAAAACATACAGAAAAGTACCTACAAATGCTCAGCATCACTAAAGGTTTTAAAGACTTCATATCTGGAAATTGCTTTTGACAGAAGGCTTAATGAGTGAGACAGAGCCTGCTGTGGCAGCACTGAACCAAAACAAAGAATCCATCCCACATGAAATATCAGACCATCAGGAGATGCACACAAATTGCTTACTCCTCAGCGATCTTTGTGAACAGAACACCCAACAACCAATTCCAGGTTTTCCAATTGAACTGAAATGCACAGACTAGCTTGTGGATGCTTCATATTCAGAAGGTTTTGGCGGGATATTATTAAAGGACTTGTTGTACATGTAATTAGTTTGTATTAAAAATTATTCAAAATTGTCTGAGACATTCTTATGATTACTTGGAAAAAGGTTTCTGAAATGTTTAAAAGCCAGATAAGCTTTTAAAATTATACTTTTTTTGTTTACTAAACTATTTTTTCCATAATCAGCATGATTTTCATGAAACAAAAAGGAAGTCATAAGAGACAATTATATTAACTAACAGTAAAAACAAAAATCTCCATATCTAACCCTTTCCACAAAATTTGCTCAATTGAATATGCAAAAAGAAATTTCTCTGAGCAAAATCTAGGAGGCAAATGCAACCTGACTATCAGGCACACTGAGGTAAAATTTAAGAAGAAAGAAAGAAACAGAAAACAATGACCAGAAAACAATGACCAAGGCCACTAGGTCCTGGCAGAAGTTGCACCAGAGCACACTATTCTCAAATATATGAACCAGATGGCTCATTGATCACCACTGCTGCGAGTTCTAGAAGAATAAGGTTGAAAGATGAACTTGCCAAGATGTGAAAGAGTTGAAAACATAAGAGAGGCTAAAGGTGCCTTCGTAGCTGATGTTCCTAGACAAACAGCTTACACCAAATGAAAAATTTATGGGGTAGACAGAAAAATTTGGGGAAAGAATGAAGCTGAGAAGAATGAAGCTGAGAATGGTGGACACTATAAATATATATGGAAAAAATGTATTTGGGATGCTCACCTGGCAGAAAGGACAGCAGGAACAAATAGAATTATTTATGATGTAAAACAGCAGGCATTTTTAAAAGTAAAACATATAAATAATATGCAGTACTTTATTGGTAAACTGCACAGTCAGGCAGGTGTAGCCATAATATTATATGTAGTGAACTTGCTGGTAAAGGATTAAGCATTAAACAAACAAAGCTGGATAACCTTTTAATAGTAACCTTTTAGTAATTTGCCCCCTTTATTTTCTTATCTATGTTTGTATTAAGAAACCTAGCATAGTGTTATTAGCCAAGAAAGACAAATTATATTGCCACAATAACTATTATGACAATCTAGACAAGACAATTCAGCCCAACAATGCTAGTTAGTCCTATCTACTTAATTCTTCCAAAATAGCGTGATCTAGCTTGGAAAGCCCTGAAAGTCCTACTGTCTACCATACTACCTGGTAGCTTATTCCATATGTCTATGGTTCTTGGTATAAAGAAAAACTTCCTAATATTTGTGTGCAAGTTTCTAACCATCCCCCATGTTAATAACAGTCCAATCCACTGTACTAATTCCCTTCATAATATTAAACACTTCAACCATGTCTCCTCTTAATCTTCTTTTGCTTAAACTGAAAAGGCTCAGCTCTTTTAATCTTTCCTCATAATTCATCCCCTGTAGCCCTGGAATCAGCCTAGTCATTCTTCTCTGGACGTTTTCTAGTGATGCTATGTCGTTTTGAACCCTGGAGACCAAAACTGCACACAGTACTCCAGATAAGACCTCACCAGTGCATTATGAAGCTTGAGCAGAACCTCCTTGGCCTTGTACTCCACACACCGTGCTATATAACCTAACATTCCATTTGCCGTGGCTTCTGAACACTGTCAGGAAGTCCTCCTTTTTAATGCTCTGCCAGGCCTTTACTGCAGCAGCTTTCAGTTGCTGTTTGTTTGTGGGCCTTTCTGTCCGAAGTTTAGTCTTCAACAAGTGAAATGCATGTTCAATTGGGTTAAGATCAGGTGACTGACTTGGCAATTCAAGAATTTTCCACTTCTTTGCTTTAATAAACTCCTGGGTTGCTTTGGCTGTATGTTTTGGGTCATTGTCCATCTGTATCTGCATTTAGCTGAACACCTCAGAATTCAGTTGGCTGCTTCTGTCCTGTGTCACATCATCAATAAACACTAGTGTCCCAATGCCACTGGCAGCCATGCACGCCCAAGCCATTACACTGCCTCCACTGTGTTTTACAGATGATGTGGTATGCTTTGGATAATGAGCTGTTCCAAGTCTTCTCCATACCTTTTTCTTGCCATCATTCTGGTAGAGGTTGATCTTGGTTTCATCTGTCCAAAGAATGTTTTTCCAGAACTGTGCTGGCTTTTTTAGATGTTCTTTAGCAAAGTCCAATCTAGCCTTTCTATTCTTGAGGCTTATGAGTGGCTTGCACCTTGCAGTGCACCCTCTGCATTTACTATCATGCAGTCTTCTCTTTATGGTAGACTTGGATATCGATACGCCTACCCCCTGGAGAGTGTTGTTCACTTGGTTGGCTGTTGTGAAGGGGTTTCTCTTCACCATGGAAATGATTCTGCGATCATCCACCACTGTTGTCTTCCGTGGACGTCCAGGTCTTTTTGCGTTGCTGAGTTCACCAGTGCTTGCTTTCTTTCTCAGGATGTACCAAACTGTAGATTTTGCCACTTATAATATTGTAGCAATTTCTCGGATGGGTTTTTTCTGTTTTCGCAGCTTAAGGATGGCTTCTTTATCCTGCATGGAGAGCTCCTTTGACCGCATGTTGTCTGTTCATAGCAAAATCTTCCACATGCAAGCACCACACCTCAAATCAACTCCAGGCCTTTTACCTGCTTAATTGATAATGACATAATGACGGACTTGCCCACACCTGCCCATGAAATAGCCTTTGAATCAATTGTCCAATTACTTTTGAGCCCCTGAAATGAAGGGATTGTGTTCAAAAAATGCTTTAGTTACCTCACATTTTAATGCAATTATTTTGTTCACCCCACTGAATTAAAGCTGAAAGTCTACACTTCAACTGCATCTGAGTTGTTTCATTTAAAATTCATTGTGGTAATGTACAGAACCAAAATTAGAAAAAAGTTGTCTCTGTCCAAATATTTATGGACCTAACTGTATCTGTGTTGGTGAGGTGATTTGCACTGCTTCTTCACATACACACCCAGATGTCACATCTGGATGTGTATGTATATTCTGCATCTATATAAATTTTCTCTGGATAAAGTTGTTTCCTCCCACATCCCACAAACGGACACCAGCATTATTGGCAGTGTGTAGCTCCTCTAACCCAACAAGCACCAAGAACACGTTATATTTCTTTACTTTCTTCATAGTACTCTCCGCCACCACAGCCACAAGTAATAAAACAATTACACAGCACATATACTATTCTTTTTCCATTCTCTTCCACACCTCCCAGCAAGCTTTGTCCACCTCCACCCGACTCTGGCTCACCTGCTGGATTCACAGCAGTCCTTTAAATAGTGTCCGATCACATGACTTGTCAGCACTTCCAGGATGGATATAAAACTTAAGTTTTTCTTCAGCCCGGAATTACTTCTGGGCTTCCATTCCCGTGATCTTCTAATACTTTCGGGCTATGTAGGAAATAATAGTCCCAAGGTCTTCTCACAGCGTCCCCTGCCGGTGCCCACGGTATCCAGCAGGGCTGCGATGCCGAACTCCAAATTCCATGATGCCCTGCGGGAATCCGTGGCACCGTTATGCTTCAGGGAAGTTGCAATCTAGCGTGCTGGGGGAGGCAGTGTCCCAAAGTAGCTGCCTTCCCCCATCCTTCCACTCTTTGGGCGTCCCGGCTGGGTTGAGCTGCCAGCCGCCCATCACAGCAGCTATAAATGTGCTCTGTAACAGTGTACTTTGTGTTTGTTCCAAACTCAGGACCAGTCCTTCTGGCACAGACTCAAGACTCCATTTCTGGATTATCCATAGATTGCGTACATTTTAATTACTTTGTTAAGCTGAATTATGTTGAATTGTAACTACTACATATTAACACCAAAAATGTATTATTAGATATGTATTTTTAAATAGGACTTCATTATATTTCCTAAAATATACTGATTTTTGACTCCATACTAAATTAATTGTAATATTAAGTGATAAAATAGTGCTACGTTATCTTTGACAAACAGCATTTAAGCATTTTTGAAGTAATATTGAAATAATTCCAAACATTTTGGCACTACTCAGTTTTTAAGAGGTGACTAGCAACAAACTGAATAAAACACCATTTATTATTATTCAAAAGAACAAAGGAAAGCTTCATGTAAGTCCTTCTTGTCTGCATGTGAAACGGTATGAGCTCACTCAATGTTGTGAAAATGATTTCCATTTCCTATTATTCAGAAATCAACTGCAGATCACACATTTTAGGTAACAAAAGTATAATTAAGAATAAAAATGAGGCTATTTTCTTCTCATTTGAAATAAACAAATTGTTCAGAAACCCATTATGGGTACACCATTGTAAGGTTTTAAAATGTAAAGCTATAGTCATTTTGAGTTATTCATAAGGGACTCCCAAATGTAAATTTCAAAAGACATTTGCTTACATCAGAATGAGTGTTACATTCAATTTAACTGGCAAGCTTGGGATACAACCCACAGTTACAGTAAGCCTAGATATCTAAGCAGAAATTTTCTCAAATTCAAAACCTGCAAATTTCACTCTCTCAAAGAGCAAGGTTTTTACATAAAGATTGATTCGTTTAGTAAATATTCACACAGTAAGAGGTGTACTCCTGCTCTTGGGCAAATACATCCATCATACATATTATATACATGTGTAGTGTTTCTATTTGAAGATATGTGAGGAGAAAGTGGCCCAATGTGATTTTACTCTTTAAAAACTCTGCTAGATATTCAGATTTGCTCTTCTGCATATGGGAACCATGCTGCTGTCTCACAGCTCCATAGACTATTACTATCGGTGAACACATTCTGCCTTTGTCTATGCTGGACTTTCCAGGTTAATCAGAAAATACAAATTAGATTAAGTGGCCACACTAAGTTGGCCTGTCTAGGGGTAGTTCATGTCTTGTTGGCTATGCTGTTGAGATATGCTATTATTATTATTATTATTTAATAATTAAAATATGTTCAATACATAATAATAATAATAATACATTTTATTTATACAAGGCGCCTTTCAGGGAACTCAAGGACACCGAACAACAATAAATAAATAAATAAATAAATAATTAAATAAAAGACACAATTATAAAAAACTTAAAACATCAGAAAATCTAGAAATTAAAACCAAACAAAACCATTATAATCAGGAGGAAAAAGAAAAAGCCATTTTAAACAGATGCGTTTTAAGTTTACATTTGAAGGATGAATATGATTTGATATTTCGGAGATCCGCAGGCAATGAGCTTGGGAGCAGAACGGCTGAAAGCTCTGCTCCCCATGGTGGTTAGACGGGCGGGAGGGACAGTCAGATGGGTGGAGGAAGAGGATCTAAGGTTACGGGATGGAATGGCAACATGAAGAAGGTCAGACAGATATGGAGGGGCGAGGTTATGGATGGCCTTAAATGTTAATAGTAGAATCTTAAAATCAATACGAAACTTAATCGGGAGCCAATGAAGCTGCTGCAAGACCGGAGTAATATGGTGAATAGATGGGATTTGAGTGATGATACATGCTGCAGAATTCTGGACTAACTGAAGCTTATGAAGAGATTTATTCGGGAGACCAAAGAGGAGTGAATTGCAGTAGTCCAGCCGAGAAGTGACAAGACTATGAACAAGAATGGCAGTGGTGTGAGGAGTGAGGGAGGGGCGAATGCGATTAATATTACGTAGGTGGAAGTAAGCAGACCGGGTGATGTTATTAATGTGAGATTGGAAGGATAGAGTACTGTCGAGGATGACACCCAGACTCTTGACCTGAGATGATGGGGAAACAACAAAGTCATCAATAATAAGAGAAAGATTATTGGTTTTGGATAATGATGATTTTGAACCAATGAGGAGAACCTCAGTTTTGTCACTGTTTAATTTAAGAAAATTCGAAGAAAACCAGGATTTAATTTCAGCAATGCAGTCAATAAGCGAGGGTGGTGGAAAAGAGGAGGTGGGATTACCAGCAAGGTAGAGCTGGGTGTCATCAGCATAACAGTGAAAATTAATGTTATATTTGCGAAAAATTTTGCCAAGGGGAAGAAGGTAAATAATAAAAAGAAGAGGCCCCAGGACAGAGCCCTGGGGCACACCAGAAGTAACAGTGGTGGGTTGGGATGTGAAGGTTTTAAGTTGTATGAACTGAGTGCGGCCTAAGAGGTAGGATCTAAACCAATCAAGTGGAGTGTGAGTAATGCCAATCAGAGATAATCTATTAAGGAGAGTGGTATGACAAATAGTATCAAAGGCCGCACTCAGATCAAGGAGGATGAGAATAGTGATTAGACCAGAATCAGCAGCCATAAGGAGGTCATTAGTAATTTTAACAAGTGCCGTTTCTGTACTATGAAGGGGGCGAAAACCAGACTGGAACTTTTCATATAGATTATTGTGAGATAAATGGGTGTGAAGTTAGATAGCTACTATTTTTTCAAGAATTTTGGAGATAAAGGGCAAGTTAGAAATGGGGCGAAAATTATTGAAATTAGTAGGATCAGCACCAGGTTTTTTTAGTATTGGGGTTATAGCAGCAGTTTTAAAAGATGAGGGAATAATACCAGTAGTGAGAGAAGAGTGAATGATGGCAGAAATGAGAGGGACTAGAGAGGGGAGGCAGGCTTTAACCAGAACTGTAAGCAGGGGGTCCAGCTGACAAGTAGATGACTTGGATTTGCAGATGAGATCTGAAATTTCAGAGGAAGTGGGAAGCTGGAAAGAAGAGAAAAAGTGAATAGGCGAGTGTAGTTCAGAAGGAATATAGAGAGGATCTGGACCAAGGTGCTGATGTATCTTTTGGATTTTCTCGTTGAAAAAAGACATAAGAGAATTACAGAAAGCAGTTGAGTAAAGGTGAGATGGTAAAGAGTCTGGAGGTTGTGTAACATTATTAAGTAAAGAAAACAAAGTCTTGGTGTTACCTGTATTACGAGTAATTAACTGAGTGTAATAATTAGATTTAGTTTGAGCTATACAATCCTTATAATAGAGAAGATGATTTTTATACATCTCTTTGTGGACAAAGAGTCCGGATTTTTTAAACAACCTTTCAAGTTGCCTGCCCTTAGCTTTCAGAAGCCGAAGTTCAGGCGTAAACCAAGGGGCAGAAAAAGAAAAAGAAACAGAATGGGTTTTTAGCAGAGCCAGAGAATTAAGTATACCATTAAGACAGGTGTTATAATATGAGACCAGTTCTATGGGAGTGGATAAATTATAAAAGTCCATTTGGGAATCGATTCTAGAAAACAGCAAATTCAAGTTAATATTCTTAATGTTGCGAAAGGCTATGAGACGTGGAAGCTTAGGAACAGAAAAGGTAAGTTTGGCATTGAATGAAAGAAGAAAATGGTCGGTTATAGTGAGTTCATCTGCTGTGAGATCAAAAGGAACAACACCAGAGCAGCAGATCAGGTCCAATATATGTCCTTTACAATGAGTAGGAACATCAGTGTGCTGCTGGTATCCAAAACTCTCCAGGCAAGATAAAAAGTCTCTAGTGAGAGGGATATTGATATTGTCCAGATGTACATTAAAATCCCCCAGCAGAATTATATTTGGGGTAATTACAGATAAATGAGTAAGGAAGGTAACAAGATCGTTCAAAAAATTGTTGTTTGACTTAGGAGGACGGTAGACAGTTGCAATGATGGTAGGAACTGGGCCAGACAGTTGACACACAGTCGATTCAAAAGAGCTAACAGCAGGAGCAGACAACGGCAGGACTTTCCACTTCTCGCGATAAATACCTCCACGGCCAGAGGCACGGGATTGACAAGTGTAAACAAATCCCGGGGGGGTGCATTCATTAAGTTGTGAAAAGTCTTGAGGTTGCTGCCAAGTCTCAGTTAAACAGAGAAAGTCAAACTTACGGTCAATGAGGAGATCCTGAATGAGATGTCCCTTGCTCGTGAGTGAGCGGATGTTCAGTAGACCAAAGCTGACAATGTTGCTGTCACATTTGACAGTGGTGTTAGTCGACCGAGCTAAGCTGGCCAACACGCTATGATCAGCGTTCCTATCTGTGTTGTGTGGAGGGTGCCGAAAATCAGACCAAAAAGAGTTAATTCCTTTCGAAACGTCCGTTCGGAATCTCCGGCGAGACCCACGGTGGATGTATCTCCGATGAGGGAGAAGTATGACGTCCAGGTCGAAATACAGCACCGACAGCAGAGGCACAGACTGGAGAAGACGCAGTCGAAGAAGCTCAGCAGCTGGATACTGGAGGAGGCCAGTCGCAGGTTGGATAACGAGCGACAGAAGACTCCAAACAAGCATTAACCAGGCGATTATCCTACCAGTCCACATTGTAGGTGAGGAGGCCAGAGGCAGCTCAGACGTCCAGTGAATAAGCCGGTAAGTTTCAAACGAAACGGAGGTTAGGATGAAATCACGTAGTCTAGTTACCGGCGAGCAGCGGCGACCAGTCCCGCCAGCGTTCACTCAAACCGGAAGTAAAAGACATTTGTTCAATTTGTACATGGTGGGAAGATTTTTTTAGGAATATGGAAAGTTAAGGACAGCTATACTGAAATTGATTGAAACACTTTCTTCCAAATGATGGAATAGAACCATGAACTACAAGCTAGCGAAGCTAAAGAAATATACACGTAGCTGATCTGGGAGGAAATCAAGTGTTCTTCAGGGCGCAGTTATGATAGTTTTTCATTTATAACATGCTTGAAATGTGTGTTCTTCCTATCCAAACGCAAACCTTTCTGACTGGCCATGGGAAAAGACAATAAAAATTATATTATAAATTATAATCATTTTAATTCTTTGAAACACAAATTTTTTCCCTTTAGCAGGCAGCAACTTACAAATCAATCAAGATGCAGCTGCCTTATATATTTTACATTTCTCTTTTCTTTTCTTTTAAAAGCTAAATTACTAAGAACAAATGTGAAAGAATTTAGCAAAACTGTTTTCCAAATGAAAACAGGCTTTTTGTTTGATTATAGATGACAACCTAAAACTTTTTACCTTTTTTCTGTATTTTTCTCTATTTCACTGTTATTGTTCTTTATAAATATGTTGCTGCTGGAGTATGTGAATTTCCCCTTAGGATTAATAAAGTATCTATCTATCTATCTATCTATCTATCTATCTATCTATCTATCTATCTATCTATCTATCTATCTATCTATCTATCTATCTATCTATCTATCTATCTATCTATCTATCTATCTATCTATCTATCTATCTATCTATCTATCATTAGATGTGCCATTTAGTTATTGAAGGCAAAACACATACCATCAAGTTATTAATGCACATAAAAGAGGAAAGCAACATAAAGTAACTCCACCTCTACTTGTCAAGAGTGAACATTTTTGACACCCACTGCACGCCCAATCTACCTGGAAAGGGGTCTCTCTTTGAACTGCCTTTCCCAAGGTTTCTTCCATTTTTCCCTACTAGGTTTTTTTGGGAGTTTTTCCTTGTCTTCTTAGAGAGTCAAGGCTGGGGGGCTGTCAAGAGGCAGGGCCTGTTAAAGCCCATTGCGGCACTTCCTGTGTGATTTTGGGCTATACAAAAATAAACTGTATTGTATTGTATTGTAACATTCCCTTCTCTACTTTCTGTTTTAAAAGATGACAAGCAAATGCAAATGCCGGTGTCACTGGTGCAAGTGAAGTAGAGCAGTGGTTCTCAAGTTTAGTCCAGGAGGTCCCCCTGTGGCTTCAGATTTTTGTTTCAATGAGTTTCACAATCTATTTTTACCTTTAATTGATCTTAATGTATAATGAAGTGATATTTTTTCCATCTTTCATTTAGAACTTAGAAAACTGTCAGATTTAGATTTACAGAAATTAAAACATATTTGTGTTTTTGGGTGTATTTTTAGCTCTGTTTCATCATTTTCATTTTAATAAACGTTTTCTGTGGCATTTCCTTTCTTGATTGTATCTGAACACTGACAGTTGATGACAAATGGAGCAGACACCTGTGCAAATGAGCCTGTTTAAAGTTCAGCAGATATTTCAATGTTCACCACTTTTGAACTTATTAGAAAAGAGTTTAAATAACTAAAACATTAAAAAATATAAAAGGAAAAAGAATAGATTCTTAACCATCTAACACACACAATTTCCTGTTCCATTTAGATAAAAATTAACATAACTACAGTAGTTTGTCATTTCTGGATTAAAGCAAAAAAACATGGAAACTGGGAAATAAAAGCTTACTTCAAAGGGTAGGACTCTTAAAACAGATAAGATTAGATTAGACTGGTATTTTTTAAATTATGGGTCATGACCCAAATTGGATTGCGGACATGTTAGGTCAACATGATAGGTCAACACATAATTGTGTGTAGTAAAATTAGCTGAGTTAGTCCAAGCACGACTTCTGTTGTGATACAGTGTCCTCCATTTACCCTACTATTTTACTGCAAAAGTATACAATCTGAGACATATCTTATAAACAACAAAGTTGATGCATCACAGAATTCTTTCGTTTCTAAGGTACAAAAATAAAACATGCCTGACACTCAGATGAAAAGATGACCACATAGTATTTCTTTAAGCCAAGTATGTGCACTTGTGACTGAGAAACATACTGTAAAATAGGTGTTTGAATTAAAGGTTCAAAAAGTTTACAAAATGGATTTTGCAAATGGGCAAATAAATTAAACGTCAATCAAACATTAAAACGTTCCAAATAGTTCAAAAGAATGAAATGGGTAAACTCCAGGAAAGGAATAAAACCACCAATTATTCTTAACAAAAAGTCTTCTTTAAAATGAGTTTCTTTAAAAACAAACCAAACAAACCCAGAAGAGTATAAATAACTGCATATGAAGGAACACCAACACCTGAAGAGACAACCCACCTGTCATTAGCAAATGCTAGTTCTCTTCACTGCGCTAATTGTCTGTGTCTCACTTTCTACTCCGACATTGCTGTGGACCCCAAGGTATTCTCAGCAGTCTTCTTCAACTCTGCTCTCTGATAGTAGAGTACTCACCTTCTAGTCTCTCAGGATGTATGGGTTTGAATCTAACTGCTGCCATGAAATGTCAGGGGTCATTGTGCCAGGATGTGCCTGATGCTCTGATGTTACTTAGATTCTATGATAGTTTGCAACTGAGATGTACTGATGCCAAGTCAGGAGACAAAATCAATAGTTTCTTGGTATCAAAACAAAGTGCATAATTTATTGTGCACAAAGTAACAGAGTGCAGTTTAAATAAATCTTCATAAATAAATACTGCCCTTTAAACAAAAATAAGTGTTGTGAGATCATTCATGGATAGTTAAAAACAATCCAATAAAACCAGGAATGTACAGAGTTCTGAGTCCTCCCACACAGCAACATGAATCTCAGTGTTCTCTGCATAAATGCTGCCATGTCACCAGTATTAATTGCCCCATTCCAACAAGCAGCTAGGCAATGACTATATCTCAGTGTTTAACATATACTAATAAAAGGCAAAGCCCTCACTGACTGACTGACTCACTGACTGACTGACTCACTCATCACTAATTGTCCAACTTCCCGTGTAGGTGGAAGGCTGAAATTTGGCAGGTTCATTCCTTACAGCTTACTTACAAAAGTTAGGCAGGTTTCATTTCGAAATTCTACGCGTAATGGTCATAACTGGAACCTGTTTTTTGTCCATATACTCTAATGGAGGAGGCGGAGTCACGTATCGCGTCATCACGCCTCCTACGTAATCACGTGAACTACAAACAAGGAAGAGATTTACAGCACGAGTCAAACGCGGGAACGAAGGTAAATGATGTTAATTTTTGAGTGTCTTTTAATACTGTGTAAGCATACATATTAACACATGTGCAATTAGACGTGTGTATTTACGGGGTGATTTCTCAGGCTTAAAAGCTCGCCTTTTATTAAAAAGGTAAATGCAAACTGTTTTCATTCTGAAAGGCACAAACCACGTTAGATTTCAGACGTTAAATGCGCAAAAATGTCGGTACACCAGATAAATAAGCGCAACATATTATCAGTTGTATTGTATGCTTACAATACATATAGAAATGTGTTAATCGTTAACTTATATTATGGGATGGTGTTTTTCGACTCGTGCCTTGATTTAAACGATTGCATTTCTTGGTGGGTTTGCGTAGCTTATTGTCAATATCTTTACACCTCTTTTTAAGACTTAATTTAAAAAGGTTTTCTTTTCTTCTTAATTAAAATTTAAAAGCAATACTTCACCGCTGCGAAGCCCCTCTAGCGCTGACGTCCGAGGTTCGATTACCGTAAGCGAGTGCAGTGAGTGTGTACGCCTGATAAGCCAAGAATAAGTGGGAAAGACGTGTCGCGTACTCTTTGCATTATTTGACAGTAAACTATTTTCAACCATTCTATGATCTGCTTCTCACAACTGAAGGCACCGTGGCTGATGTTACCTGACTTGCTGGCCAACCATAAGCGTTACCTGGTAGGTAACCAGCCACTCACTTCACTCCCTTACGGGAATCGAACCTCGAACGTCAGCACTAGAGGCGAAGCCCCTAAAATTGCGCCACGGCGTGTGGTTTGTTTATTTGACAACATGTAGATCGGGGTAATTACATTCACGGCATTCGTAGTCTGATTCACAATCTGATTGTATGGGTGGTTACCTACCAGGTAACGCTTATAGTTGGCCAGCAAGTCAGCTCAAAGTGATCACTCGAGTGAAGGCAGCTTCACAAAAAAAACAGATCCTTAACAAACTGTTATTAGTATATTTTCCCTCAATTTAAAAAGGATTTCTTTTCTTCTTAATAAAAATTTAAAAGCAGTACTTCGCCGGTGCGAAGCGCGTGGATTTGAGCGACTGACGCATACAGACATATTCATGAGTGCAGGTACTTCGGAAAGAAAGCACCGTGTAAACCTAAAGTTTAAATTAAGTTCATAGACCTACAAAAGGTTGCCATTGATTTGAGGCAAGATTGCTTTTCTCCTGTACAACTATACGTTGCATTCTCAAGAGTGTGCTTGCACGGCTTCGGATATAGATATATATATATAGATGTATATAGAGATATAGATATACATATACAGATATAGATATATATATATATGTATGTATGTCTATATATATATATATATGTAAGCTTATAAGTACTGCCTTACTTCTCTTTAAGAAAGGAAGATGTAATGATACTTGATTTAAACGATTCCATGTCTTGCTGGGTTTGCGTAGCTTATTGTCAATATCTTTACACCTGTTTTTAAGACTTATTGACTGAAACGGGCTTTCACGAAAAAAGTTAGGGCTTTGCTACAGGATACACCCTCCACAAGTTAAGCAAGTAAAAATAAAAGTATATATTTCTGTTTTATTTAAACCTTTTAAGTTCGTATGCATAGCCCCATTTGGCTGTTTTAGTTTTTTTTTTCTTTCTTCAGTAATATTTAATCTCCTTAAAGAAAAAGAACATATGCATTTTACTTTTTTTGTATCTCTTTAGTAATATTTTAGTGTAAAAGGATAACCAGTATTTAAACCTTTTATGTTACTTTATACATTTATTTTACACAATGTTGAAAAATTAATAAGAAAGCTACATATTTTGGCAGCTGCTGCTTTAATTTTCAATGAAATGAAAAAAGCTCTCCAAGAGAAAACGTCAATGAAGAAGAAACAGTTTGCACTATCTAAAAAGGAGAAACCCTCATTTATAAAGGTTTGCTGCAGATGACTTAACTGAAAATAAATGAATAGTTCCTATGTGTATAATACACAGGCAGGTGAAGTGACTTCCTCAGGGTCACACAGTGGTGTCAGTACCAGGATTTGAACTGACAAGCTCCGAGTTTACTGAAATATTACTGAAGAAAGAAAGAAAACGAAAACGGGTAAATAGGGCTATGCATACAGATGTCCATCCATCCATTATCTAACCCGCTATATCCTAAATACAGGAGCCAATCCCTGCCAACACAGGGCACAAGGCAGGAAACAAACCCTGGGCAAGGTGCCAGCCCACCGCCGGGCGCACACACCCACACACCAGGGACAATTTAGAATCGCCAATGCACCTAACCTGCATGTCTTTGGACTGTGGGAGGAAACCGGAGTACCCGGAGGAAACCCAGACAGACACGGGGAGAACATTCAAACTCCACGCAGGGAAGCGAACCCGGGTCTCCTAACTGGCACCTTTCACTGCGCCACCATGCCGCCCGCATACAAACTTAAAAGGTTTAAATAAAACAGAAATATATACCTTTATTTTTACTTCCTTAACTTGTGGAGGGTGTATCCTGTAGCAAAGCCCTAAGTTTTTTCATGAAAGCCCCTTTCAGTCAATAAGCCTTAAAAACAGGTGTAAAGCTAAACTTGCAGCACCGCTATTCAATTACACTTGCCTAACGCCTCTCCTAAGGGGACATACTGTGGGATCTGGACATCAGTCAAAGCACCAATCACAGGCCCGATTAGAAAGCGGGAAGCTGTGATTTGTCGTCTCCCTCCCATGTAACAATCACAGCCCGTGTTACAACGCACTATGTATGTATGTATATATGTATATATGAAGAGGATGGATGGATGGATGTATATGTGTGTGTTTATGTATATGTGTATATGTATGTGTATATATATGTTGATATGTGAGTGAGCGGATGTTCAGTAGACCAAAGCTGACAATGTTGCTGTCACATTTGACAGTGGTGTTAGTCGACCGAGCTAAGCTGGCCAACACGCTATGATCAGCGTTCCTATCTGTGTTGTGTGGAGGGTGCCGAAAATCAGACCAAAAAGAGTTAATTCCTTTCGAAACGTCCGTTCGGAATCTCCGGCGAGACCCACGGTGGATGTATCTCCGATGAGGGAGAAGTATGACGTCCAGGTCGAAATACAGCACCGACAGCAGAGGCACAGACTGGAGAAGACGCAGTCGAAGAAGCTCAGCAGCTGGATACTGGAGGAGGCCAGTCGCAGGTTGGATAACGAGCGACAGAAGACTCCAAACAAGCATTAACCAGGCGATTATCCTACCAGTCCACATTGTAGGTGAGGAGGCCAGAGGCAGCTCAGACGTCCAGTGAATAAGCCGGTAAGTTTCAAACGAAACGGAGGTTAGGATGAAATCACGTAGTCTAGTTACCGGCGAGCAGCGGCGACCAGTCCCGCCAGCGTTCACTCAAACCGGAAGTAAAAGACATTTGTTCAATTTGTACATGGTGGGAAGATTTTTTTAGGAATATGGAAAGTTAAGGACAGCTATACTGAAATTGATTGAAACACTTTCTTCCAAATGATGGAATAGAACCATGAACTACAAGCTAGCGAAGCTAAAGAAATATACACGTAGCTGATCTGGGAGGAAATCAAGTGTTCTTCAGGGCGCAGTTATGATAGTTTTTCATTTATAACATGCTTGAAATGTGTGTTCTTCCTATCCAAACGCAAACCTTTCTGACTGGCCATGGGAAAAGACAATAAAAATTATATTATAAATTATAATCATTTTAATTCTTTGAAACACAAATTTTTTCCCTTTAGCAGGCAGCAACTTACAAATCAATCAAGATGCAGCTGCCTTATATATTTTACATTTCTCTTTTCTTTTCTTTTAAAAGCTAAATTACTAAGAACAAATGTGAAAGAATTTAGCAAAACTGTTTTCCAAATGAAAACAGGCTTTTTGTTTGATTATAGATGACAACCTAAAACTTTTTACCTTTTTTCTGTATTTTTCTCTATTTCACTGTTATTGTTCTTTATAAATATGTTGCTGCTGGAGTATGTGAATTTCCCCTTAGGATTAATAAAGTATCTATCTATCTATCTATCTATCTATCTATCTATCTATCTATCTATCTATCTATCTATCTATCTATCTATCTATCTATCTATCTATCTATCTATCTATCTATCTATCTATCTATCTATCATTAGATGTGCCATTTAGTTATTGAAGGCAAAACACATACCATCAAGTTATTAATGCACATAAAAGAGGAAAGCAACATAAAGTAACTCCACCTCTACTTGTCAAGAGTGAACATTTTTGACACCCACTGCACGCCCAATCTACCTGGAAAGGGGTCTCTCTTTGAACTGCCTTTCCCAAGGTTTCTTCCATTTTTCCCTACTAGGTTTTTTTGGGAGTTTTTCCTTGTCTTCTTAGAGAGTCAAGGCTGGGGGGCTGTCAAGAGGCAGGGCCTGTTAAAGCCCATTGCGGCACTTCCTGTGTGATTTTGGGCTATACAAAAATAAACTGTATTGTATTGTATTGTAACATTCCCTTCTCTACTTTCTGTTTTAAAAGATGACAAGCAAATGCAAATGCCGGTGTCACTGGTGCAAGTGAAGTAGAGCAGTGGTTCTCAAGTTTAGTCCAGGAGGTCCCCCTGTGGCTTCAGATTTTTGTTTCAATGAGTTTCACAATCTATTTTTACCTTTAATTGATCTTAATGTATAATGAAGTGATATTTTTTCCATCTTTCATTTAGAACTTAGAAAACTGTCAGATTTAGATTTACAGAAATTAAAACATATTTGTGTTTTTGGGTGTATTTTTAGCTCTGTTTCATCATTTTCATTTTAATAAACGTTTTCTGTGGCATTTCCTTTCTTGATTGTATCTGAACACTGACAGTTGATGACAAATGGAGCAGACACCTGTGCAAATGAGCCTGTTTAAAGTTCAGCAGATATTTCAATGTTCACCACTTTTGAACTTATTAGAAAAGAGTTTAAATAACTAAAACATTAAAAAATATAAAAGGAAAAAGAATAGATTCTTAACCATCTAACACACACAATTTCCTGTTCCATTTAGATAAAAATTAACATAACTACAGTAGTTTGTCATTTCTGGATTAAAGCAAAAAAACATGGAAACTGGGAAATAAAAGCTTACTTCAAAGGGTAGGACTCTTAAAACAGATAAGATTAGATTAGACTGGTATTTTTTAAATTATGGGTCATGACCCAAATTGGATTGCGGACATGTTAGGTCAACATGATAGGTCAACACATAATTGTGTGTAGTAAAATTAGCTGAGTTAGTCCAAGCACGACTTCTGTTGTGATACAGTGTCCTCCATTTACCCTACTATTTTACTGCAAAAGTATACAATCTGAGACATATCTTATAAACAACAAAGTTGATGCATCACAGAATTCTTTCGTTTCTAAGGTACAAAAATAAAACATGCCTGACACTCAGATGAAAAGATGACCACATAGTATTTCTTTAAGCCAAGTATGTGCACTTGTGACTGAGAAACATACTGTAAAATAGGTGTTTGAATTAAAGGTTCAAAAAGTTTACAAAATGGATTTTGCAAATGGGCAAATAAATTAAACGTCAATCAAACATTAAAACGTTCCAAATAGTTCAAAAGAATGAAATGGGTAAACTCCAGGAAAGGAATAAAACCACCAATTATTCTTAACAAAAAGTCTTCTTTAAAATGAGTTTCTTTAAAAACAAACCAAACAAACCCAGAAGAGTATAAATAACTGCATATGAAGGAACACCAACACCTGAAGAGACAACCCACCTGTCATTAGCAAATGCTAGTTCTCTTCACTGCGCTAATTGTCTGTGTCTCACTTTCTACTCCGACATTGCTGTGGACCCCAAGGTATTCTCAGCAGTCTTCTTCAACTCTGCTCTCTGATAGTAGAGTACTCACCTTCTAGTCTCTCAGGATGTATGGGTTTGAATCTAACTGCTGCCATGAAATGTCAGGGGTCATTGTGCCAGGATGTGCCTGATGCTCTGATGTTACTTAGATTCTATGATAGTTTGCAACTGAGATGTACTGATGCCAAGTCAGGAGACAAAATCAATAGTTTCTTGGTATCAAAACAAAGTGCATAATTTATTGTGCACAAAGTAACAGAGTGCAGTTTAAATAAATCTTCATAAATAAATACTGCCCTTTAAACAAAAATAAGTGTTGTGAGATCATTCATGGATAGTTAAAAACAATCCAATAAAACCAGGAATGTACAGAGTTCTGAGTCCTCCCACACAGCAACATGAATCTCAGTGTTCTCTGCATAAATGCTGCCATGTCACCAGTATTAATTGCCCCATTCCAACAAGCAGCTAGGCAATGACTATATCTCAGTGTTTAACATATACTAATAAAAGGCAAAGCCCTCACTGACTGACTGACTCACTGACTGACTGACTCACTCATCACTAATTGTCCAACTTCCCGTGTAGGTGGAAGGCTGAAATTTGGCAGGTTCATTCCTTACAGCTTACTTACAAAAGTTAGGCAGGTTTCATTTCGAAATTCTACGCGTAATGGTCATAACTGGAACCTGTTTTTTGTCCATATACTCTAATGGAGGAGGCGGAGTCACGTATCGCGTCATCACGCCTCCTACGTAATCACGTGAACTACAAACAAGGAAGAGATTTACAGCACGAGTCAAACGCGGGAACGAAGGTAAATGATGTTAATTTTTGAGTGTCTTTTAATACTGTGTAAGCATACATATTAACACATGTGCAATTAGACGTGTGTATTTACGGGGTGATTTCTCAGGCTTAAAAGCTCGCCTTTTATTAAAAAGGTAAATGCAAACTGTTTTCATTCTGAAAGGCACAAACCACGTTAGATTTCAGACGTTAAATGCGCAAAAATGTCGGTACACCAGATAAATAAGCGCAACATATTATCAGTTGTATTGTATGCTTACAATACATATAGAAATGTGTTAATCGTTAACTTATATTATGGGATGGTGTTTTTCGACTCGTGCCTTGATTTAAACGATTGCATTTCTTGGTGGGTTTGCGTAGCTTATTGTCAATATCTTTACACCTCTTTTTAAGACTTAATTTAAAAAGGTTTTCTTTTCTTCTTAATTAAAATTTAAAAGCAATACTTCACCGCTGCGAAGCCCCTCTAGCGCTGACGTCCGAGGTTCGATTACCGTAAGCGAGTGCAGTGAGTGTGTACGCCTGATAAGCCAAGAATAAGTGGGAAAGACGTGTCGCGTACTCTTTGCATTATTTGACAGTAAACTATTTTCAACCATTCTATGATCTGCTTCTCACAACTGAAGGCACCGTGGCTGATGTTACCTGACTTGCTGGCCAACCATAAGCGTTACCTGGTAGGTAACCAGCCACTCACTTCACTCCCTTACGGGAATCGAACCTCGAACGTCAGCACTAGAGGCGAAGCCCCTAAAATTGCGCCACGGCGTGTGGTTTGTTTATTTGACAACATGTAGATCGGGGTAATTACATTCACGGCATTCGTAGTCTGATTCACAATCTGATTGTATGGGTGGTTACCTACCAGGTAACGCTTATAGTTGGCCAGCAAGTCAGCTCAAAGTGATCACTCGAGTGAAGGCAGCTTCACAAAAAAACAGATCCTTAACAAACTGTTATTAGTATATTTTCCCTCAATTTAAAAAGGATTTCTTTTCTTCTTAATAAAAATTTAAAAGCAGTACTTCGCCGGTGCGAAGCGCGTGGATTTGAGCGACTGACGCATACAGACATATTCATGAGTGCAGGTACTTCGGAAAGAAAGCACCGTGTAAACCTAAAGTTTAAATTAAGTTCATAGACCTACAAAAGGTTGCCATTGATTTGAGGCAAGATTGCTTTTCTCCTGTACAACTATACGTTGCATTCTCAAGAGTGTGCTTGCACGGCTTCGGATATAGATATATATATATAGATGTATATAGAGATATAGATATACATATACAGATATAGATATATATATATATGTATGTATGTCTATATATATATATATGTAAGCTTATAAGTACTGCCTTACTTCTCTTTAAGAAAGGAAGATGTAATGATACTTGATTTAAACGATTCCATGTCTTGCTGGGTTTGCGTAGCTTATTGTCAATATCTTTACACCTGTTTTTAAGACTTATTGACTGAAACGGGCTTTCACGAAAAAAGTTAGGGCTTTGCTACAGGATACACCCTCCACAAGTTAAGCAAGTAAAAATAAAAGTATATATTTCTGTTTTATTTAAACCTTTTAAGTTCGTATGCATAGCCCCATTTGGCTGTTTTAGTTTTTTTTTTCTTTCTTCAGTAATATTTAATCTCCTTAAAGAAAAAGAACATATGCATTTTACTTTTTTTGTATCTCTTTAGTAATATTTTAGTGTAAAAGGATAACCAGTATTTAAACCTTTTATGTTACTTTATACATTTATTTTACACAATGTTGAAAAATTAATAAGAAAGCTACATATTTTGGCAGCTGCTGCTTTAATTTTCAATGAAATGAAAAAAGCTCTCCAAGAGAAAACGTCAATGAAGAAGAAACAGTTTGCACTATCTAAAAAGGAGAAACCCTCATTTATAAAGGTTTGCTGCAGATGACTTAACTGAAAATAAATGAATAGTTCCTATGTGTATAATACATATTTATCTATTTGACTTATGCCTTTATTCCAGCAACTTGCAACATCTGAGGTACAATTTGTTACATTACTTTTGTTTTTTGCAGCACAGGCAGGTGAAGTGACTTCCTCAGGGTCACACAGTGGTGTCAGTACCAGGATTTGAACTGACAAGCTCCGAGTTTACTGAAATATTACTGAAGAAAGAAAGAAAACGAAAACGGGTAAATAGGGCTATGCATACAGATGTCCATCCATCCATTATCTAACCCGCTATATCCTAAATACAGGAGCCAATCCCTGCCAACACAGGGCACAAGGCAGGAAACAAACCCTGGGCAAGGTGCCAGCCCACCGCCGGGCGCACACACCCACACACCAGGGACAATTTAGAATCGCCAATGCACCTAACCTGCATGTCTTTGGACTGTGGGAGGAAACCGGAGTACCCGGAGGAAACCCAGACAGACACGGGGAGAACATTCAAACTCCACGCAGGGAAGCGAACCCGGGTCTCCTAACTGGCACCTTTCACTGCGCCACCATGCCGCCCGCATACAAACTTAAAAGGTTTAAATAAAACAGAAATATATACCTTTATTTTTACTTCCTTAACTTGTGGAGGGTGTATCCTGTAGCAAAGCCCTAAGTTTTTTCATGAAAGCCCCTTTCAGTCAATAAGCCTTAAAAACAGGTGTAAAGCTAAACTTGCAGCACCGCTATTCAATTACACTTGCCTAACGCCTCTCCTAAGGGGACATACTGTGGGATCTGGACATCAGTCAAAGCACCAATCACAGGCCCGATTAGAAAGCGGGAAGCTGTGATTTGTCGTCTCCCTCCCATGTAACAATCACAGCCCGTGTTACAACGCACTATGTATGTATGTATATATGTATATATGAAGAGGATGGATGGATGGATGTATATGTGTGTGTTTATGTATATGTGTATATGTATGTGTATATATATGTTGATATGTGTATATATATATGTATATATATGTTGATATGTGTATATATATATATATATATGTATATATATGTATATGTAGATATGTGTATATATGTATATATGTATATGTATATATATGTTTACATAACCTCTTTAACACACTACTTCTCCGCCGCGAAGTGCGGGTATTTTACTATATATATATATATATATGTGTGAATGTATGTATGTATGTATATATGTATGTCTTTATTTATATATATATATATATGTGCATATGTATATATATATATGTGTATATATATGTAGATATGTATATATGTACATATGTATATATATATGTAGATGTGTAAATTTGTATATGTATATATATGTATATGTGGATGTGTATATGTATGTATATATATATATGTATATGTAGATATGTGTATATGTTGATATGTATATATATATGTATATGTATATATATGTTTACATAACCTCTTTAACACACTACTTCTCCACTGCGAAGCGCGGGTATTTTGCTAGTCCATCATAACACTCATTCGGTTACATAATTTCTGAGCCTGTCATTTTATCCTGCCCGATTCTCACATCCTGGTTGCATTCAGCTACAACCCTCAATGTTTTCTGCAAAACATGGCCTGCCCAACTCTCTCACTGTCATTTCACTCATGGAACTGGAGTGAATCAAAAGAGCTGAAGTCTCCCCTACATCTGCTGCAGTACCACAAGTTTGACACCCTCTGCAAGACACTCAGACTTCAAGGTGTTTTCTTCCCCTTCCAGATCTCCATTCTTATGGGCACTCCCGACACACTCCTATCTGTTTGCCTCTCATCACTATCAATTATGTGCACATACACACCATTACGTATATGGTCCTCACTTCTCTCCTAATATCAGCAAAAGAAGGTACTCCCCCTACCAGAGAGAGGGAGCTGCTGAATGAGGAGCGGCTGCACTTGTAGCGGGGCTACATAGTAATAGTATATTCTATGTGTGTGCTGAGTGCGTGTTGTTTTACTCGTCCTGTTTACTGTCCGTTATGTGTACGTCAGTGAATGTTGTCCCCGTAAGTGCAGAGGGGACGGATGATGGAGAGAGACTGCAGCCCCAGGACAGAAATCACCTGTTTACACACCAGTTACATCCGGGACATTTTACATTTAAAAAAGAGGAGCGAAAGGTGACAAGAGAGATAGATAGAGGCAGAGAGAGGAAAAGAAAAGAAGACAATTTATCCAACCATCTACAAACTCATTACTGCTATTCATTGCTTTATTCCACTGCCTGCTTTTTCATCTATCGATCATTTATCATGACAGCCAGAGCCAAGAAACCCCGGGGCTGAAGTCATTCCAACCATTGCCAGGACGTTTACGGTGAGGTCGTTTTGTTGTCGGGAGGACGCACCATAACATCACAACCAGTTTCTATACTGCCGGACTTTATTTTGGGACACATTGTTTCACCACATTTTCAACTGCCATGTTTTTCAGATTTATGTTTGTATTTGTGTTGGGTGCTTTTGTTAATTGTTTGGGGGCAAGGGAGGGTTTATTGTAAATATTTGTGTTAATATATATATTAATTAGTCACTGTTTTTTGGGGATAAGTGGTAATTTGTGCACACTTATACATATTTATTTATTATTGAATGTTTTTCTGTCTTTCATTTTACAATATATCTGTGTTTAATTTGACATATTCGTTTACTGTCTCTGGTTATTTCGTCGTGTCGGGAAAATAAGACATCTTGTAAGGAGTATGGCTTGATATTAGAGCAAGAAACCTCAGGTATTCCAAGTTATAGTCTTGGTAGTGTAGTGGCCGGTCTGGGTAAGGGGTTGGCCGTTACACACTGATATTAACAATTTGTCCGTGTGCTATTGCTACTGTCCCTAATAACTACTCTGCGTTCAGGACTCCCCATTGCTGCACCTCCCTTCACTCAAAAAAACCTGGTAATTAAACTGCTCTTGCCGTTCACAGCATAGGCACAACTTCTGGCCAGAATGGCTGAGACAAACACTGCCCAACATATCTGAAACCAAGATCTGGGTTGGGGACATAGCACACACACTATAACTCACCTTTTCCACATAACCACAATCCAAAACAGAATGCAAATCAGACAAAATAGAAAATTACAAAACAGAAAAAATGGAAAATCTACAATCAAAACAGTACATAATACACAAAGTTTATAATTTTCATCTGTCCATCACTGGCTTGAATATGTGGTTATGAAACAGTCAGTCAAAATGAGATTTCAGACCGCAAATACACATATAAGAAAGGCAGAGAGAATAACATAGATGAGCTGAGGTGAGGTGGAGGTACTGTAATGCTAGTTTGAGATGTCAAAACAAAAGAACAGAAACATAAAAATATGATGATTTTTAGGGTGTTGTGGGGCATGAGCCAGTATGATGAGGGTATATGTAATGACATACTTTCACGGCTGACTCCAGCTTTTTTGCTGCCCTAGGCAAAGGTGAAAATGTCATAAAAAAACCTGGATTTTGCATAGATGAATGGCATGGTGCCCTATTGGTGTGTTTTGAGTGTGACATTAAGAAAATTTTATATCAGGGGCATTCTCCTTGGAGTTGAGTTCATTGTAGATATATTAAATCGAAAAGTGGTTTGGGCAGTTTGCCTTGGTGTTGTATTGAGTCCAAGTAACTTCTAAAGCATAGTCTGTAAATTGCCACTCCACCTAAGATGTTTTCCGCCCTAGCCGACTACTTAGTTCACCTATATGGTAGCACCAGATACTCTGAATCCAAATCTGTAACAGACATGCAAATAAGATAAGTTTATCTTATTACACACATTACGTGTAATGTGCAATGACAAAAGTTAATTCCTTCTCTTAACACTATTTTAAAGTGATTTGATAATTTCAATGTACTGATAGTCTGAAGGATGTGTTTGTTGAACCACTGAGAACTGCAAGAACACCACAAAAACTGAAAACTGTGAGAGAGGCTGTAAAGTAGACATCAGTGTTCAGGACAGCCTTAGTAGGATAGCACTAAACATTGCAGACTGGACATGTTTACCTAATTCTTCATCAAGAATTATCCTATCACCCATATAAAATTCAATCACATAGATACATACTTTAGGAATAATTTAATTAAGTTGGTCAACCTTTGATACTCAGTTCACTAAATTATTAAATTAAAACTGGGATATACTGAACAATTTGCAAACTCATTTAGGATAATGCATTAATAGTGGAGCACATTTGAAAACCATTATTAAAAATGTTATTTAGGACAAGGTAAATCAATATTGTCCATTATTTTTTTTCACTACTTTATTTCTTGACCATTTATACTGTGCTTAAAAACTGATCATAAACCTGGAATACACTCGTTATAAAGGAAAACTGATTTCTCTCAGCTTAACCAAAGCTTACATTTAACATTTAGAATACCAGTGATATCCCTATGAAATATACTGAATGATAATTATTGTTTTATTAATATTATTTTTGCTTTACACTTTTCTGTTTTAGCAGTATTAATGTAAGAAATACACTATGCTTGAATGAAAACAAACAAGCAAAAAAAATTAATATATAGACTTTGTTGTTTGTATGGCTCTGATGTTATTATGGTAGTAATCCTCTTCTTGGGTCCCAGTATGGTATCAATTTTATTATTTGGGTCCTCAGATTAAAAAGTTTAAGAACCCCTGGATTAAGCTCAATTATGAAACGTACTGCCTTCTGCTGACAGCAATGGCAATTTAAATTACCCTTAGTTTAGTTAAAAAGGGGTTTAATTCCTTATATATATATATATATATATATATATATTATATATATATATATATATATACTGTATATACTTTAGTTATGAATGCCATTTGTTGTTAATTAAACAAGTCAATGCCTGTTGAACATCTGACCTGGGGAGGTTCCAGGACACATTTTAAAAACCTACAGTGATCAAACTTGCATTTTTGTGACATTTTTAATGCCTCACTGAATGTTATCTAAGGCTCCTGCCTGCTTCAAAAACAAAGAAATTATTCTAATACAAATTAAAACAAAAGTGGTTGTCTAACTGGCAATTACTCTGGTTTGGATGCTTTAATATTCCATAGTTTGGGCCACCTCCAGTTTGTTGTGACCACTGGGTTTTGTTTTTAACATTTTATTGAATTTATTAAAAGCAAGCAACATTCCATACAAGCAAGTCAAACTTGACAAAACTATTTTCAGATTAACCCCTACACTTGAGCAAAAGAGATCTAGTCTGAATTGAATGTGAATTTCCCATTGGGATTAATAAAGTATCTATCTATCTATCTATCTATCTATCTATCTATCTATCTATCTATCTATCTATCTATCTATCTATCTATCTATCTATCTATCTATCTATCTATCTATCTATCTATCTATCTATCTATCTATCTATCTATCTATCTATCTATCTATCTAGTTCAACAGACAGCGTAAAACTTTAAGAGTAGGAAAAGAAAAAAGAAAAAAAGGGGAGAAAATCCTTTTCCACAATTTAAATGGTTATTCTAAAATGTTATTGATTAGATCCTTCCAGGTTTTAAAAAAATTTGAACAAAATTAGCTCTTTTTCCAATTTCAAATAGTATATAACATCGATTGCCCACTGACTTAAAAGAGATGTGATAGGATTCTTCCAGTTGAGTAAGATAAGTCTACGTGCCAATAGTGTAGTAAAGGCAATTGCAGTTTGTTTGTCCTTCTCCACTTTAAGCCGAGCTGGAAGTACACCAAACACAGCTGTTAATGGATTAGGAAGGATTGTGACACCAAGGCTGTCTGAAAAGCATTTAAGGATTTTGGTCCAGAATGATGTTAATTTGGTGAATGCCCAAAATATATGGCCCAATGAGCTCGACTGCACAGTTCGCAGGTTAGATCTTGCCCTATTAGTCTTGATTGGACCACTTACATTTAATCGCGTGGAAGAGGTTAACCTATGACTGTATGGTCAAATACAGCTTCAGCTCCATTAATAGGTTTGGTTATCAGACCACTATCATATGCCTGATAACCAACAATCATGAGATGGCTTACAGAGGCAGTTAATAGTGTTAAATCAAAGCCACTAAAATGCTAAATAAAATTCAAACTCATGAAGTTCACTAGTGACGCCATGCACAGAGCACTCACTATTGTTATGACTAAGATGGCATTGGCAAATCAATAAAAGCTTAAATTGTAAAGGGAAGAATGGACTAGAAGTGGTTGGGTTTTCAGATGGAGAAATCAAAAAGCAACTGCTGGTCAAGAAAAAGTAAATTAATGTTAAGTCCATGACACCAATTTCCAAAACAAAAACATAATGAAATACTCAAAGTCAAAAAATAGTCTGAATTTAACTGTAGGCAGATTATAATGGCTGCAGGGTGACATCCGTGCTACGCCAACATAACTGGCAACACACATCATAACCATAAACAGTATGGCTGTTTCTTTGGAAACAATGAGGGAAAATGCAACACAAAAAAATTATGCCACAAAAATGGCATTATTATGTTAAAAATAAATTGAAACATAAAAATCATAAAAGTTGTACTATGTTTTGTGACAATACAACTGAATTTGAACAAAAACTTAAGCCTAACAAAAACAACAAACAAAAACAGAAAATCGGGAAAGGAACTGTACAAATAACCTACAAATAACAAGACGTGGACTGAAAGATTAATTACATTTCATAAGCCAAACCAAAAATCTCCAAACAACAAAACAAATAGTAGTGAAAGTAGGAAAGAGCAAAATATCAAAATAATTATAAAAACAAAAGTGTTACGTGTGTGCGACAGAGCAAAGGGTTCAAAAGCCAAAAATACAAAGTCATAAATCAAAATACATAAACCTAAAGAACAAGGAACACCAGAGAGGCAAACAACACTTGCCAATAGTAGCTAATGCCCTGTAACCTGTTTGGGGTCTGCTAAGCCTTTAAATAGGATTTCAGTACAGGCAACACTAGTTTGCAGCTGCAGTGCTGGAAGACCTGCCCCCTTAGGCTCAATATAAAAGGGTACAGGAAAAAGAGAAGATAAAGACCAAGTGCAACAAAAGAAGACTATTAAATAATAAACAGAAGCTATAAGACATAATAAAAAGCAATTACATAAATAATCATAATTAACAGACAGATACACTTTAACAAGATCAACAAAAAAATAAAAAAAAATAACAGAATAAATTAAAAAAAAAAACCACAAAAATCAGGGACATAGCCAAGGTGAACATATTTGTTCTATTTGAATTCAGGCATAGCAACTTGTGCATAGACCAGACAGTTTAATTTTTAAAATCTGATCTAATAATAATTTCCCATTCTTTATATGTAAACTACAAGAACTGTAGTATGTGACTTTTTGGATGAGTGGTTTACATTCAGTCACTTACCTATATGCTCTGTCTTTAAACTAATATGGATTACAGCCCTTTTGACATTATTGCTTGTTGCAGGCAAAGAACTTTTCTGTTTTTCTTTTGAAACCAAAGGATTTTTGGTCACATTTTTGCACATCTGTTTTGTTTTGCAACCCCAGTGAAATGACTCCATTATTATTTTTTGTATTAACCTCATATGGAAGCAAAATGCACTTTTGCCTGTTTTGCAAAACAGGTGAATATGTAGTACATGAGAATATTTCAATTTATTCTCTGAATTCTTTTACTTTGGGCATTATAGATTTTTATGTATAAACATGAAAAAAATTATAGTTTTTATACAAGTTTGCTAAAACATGAAAAATTCAACTAAATTTAATATTTAGTAAAGTTCATAATAAAACTTTGCATGGTCTTCCAAATGTAGTAAAAGGCATCAAATTCTTCTGCTTCTAATCATGTATGACTTGGGGGGTGTTGGGGAAGTACAGGGTTTTTTTGAATTACGCATTACCTCTGTGGCACATAAACAATTGATAAAAGAAAGAGTACTGGCACATGTACAAATGTTTCTGTATACTTTAAATAGCTTTTCGTCTGATCATACAATGAAATGTGTTACATAAAACTAATTAATAGTATGCTAGTTATTCTTAGGTTTATTTACCAAATACTGAAAATGAGTAATTATTCAAAGCTTAAGAAATTAAGAAGAAATACCTCATTGCATATTATATTGTTTAATTGTATCATTCCATATGGTGTTTAAATTATTGTTGAATTTAAATCAAGGGGGTAACCTAGTAAAGCATATTTTATGACTTCAGCAATAAAAGCAAGATATGTCAACTATAAATAGCAGAGGAAGGAAAATCTGGCTAACACAAGACAACAGGAAAATCACAAGGGAAATTGCACCACAGGCACCTTCATTTACATGTTACAGTAGTTCTGTACTTGGAAATCACATCAGTCTCCTCTGGATTTCACAGGTATATGTCAGCTATCAATTTTAAAGCACAAGCATGAGGTACGTTGTCACAATGTGAATTTAATGCATATTCATTTGAGCAATTTAGAAAACAATATAACATGAAATATTTCATTATTTATCATGGCTTGAGGAGTCTGGTCATTGATCAAGTTGATATTTAATGCTGTAAACTTTTATAATTAGAGGACAATGGTCTGCTTTTCTATCCTGAGATATGCTCTATGTGGCAGGCATGTTTAACTTTATTATGTCTATTTGTCCTCCAATTTAAAAAATACAATCATTTGCTCCTTAAATTATAAAGCTCATTGTGCTTATTGATGAATAATTGTTATAATTGTCACCAATTCTGTTCATAACTTTTATGGACAGAATTTCTAGGCGCAGCCAGGGCGTTGAGGGGGTCCGGTTTGGTGGGCTCAGGATTGAGTCACTGCTTTTTGCAGATGATGTTGTCCTGTTTGCTTCATCAGGCTGTGATCTTCAGCTCTCTCTGGATCGGTTCGCAGCCGAGTGTGAAGCGGCTGGGATGAGAATCAGCACCTCCAAATCCGAGACCATGGTCCTCAGCCGGAAAAGGGTGGAGTGCCCTCTCAGGGTTGGTAGCGAGATCCTGCCCCAAGTGGAGAAGTTCAAGTATCTCGGGGTCTTGTTCACGAGTGAGGGAAGAATGGAGCGTGAGATCGACAGGCGGATCGGTGCGGCATCCGCAGTAATGTGGGCGCTGCATCGGTCTGTCGTGGTGAAAAAGGCGGCGAAGCTCTCAATTTACCAGTCGATCTATGTTCCTACCCTCACCTATGGTCATGAGCTATGGGTAGTGACCGAAAGAACGAGATCGCGAATACAAGCGGCTGAAATGAGTTTCCTCCGCAGGGTGTCTGGGCTTTCCCTTAAAGATAGGGTGAGAAGCTCAGTCATCCGGGAGGGGCTCAGAGTAGAGCTGCTGCTCCTCCGCATCGAGAGGAGTCAGATGAGGTGGCTCGGGCATCTGATCAGGATGCCTTCTGGACGCCTCCCTGGTGAGGTGTTCCGGGCACGTCTAACCGGGAGGAGGCCCCGGGGAAGACCCAGGACACGCTGGAGGGACTATGTCTCTTGACTGGCCTGGGAACGCCTTGGGATTCTCCCGGAAGAGCTAGAAGAAGTGGCTGGGGAGAGGGAAGTCTGGGCATCTCTGCTCAAGCTGCTGCCCCCGCGACCTCGGATAAGCGGGAGACAATGGATGGATGGATGGATGGATATATACATATATATATACACAGTGAAACCTTGGTTTGCGAGCATAATTCGTTCCGGAAACGTGCTCGTGGTCCAAAGCACTCGTATATCAAAGTGAATTTCCCCATAAGAAATAATGGAAACTCAGATGATTTGTTCCACAACCCGAAATTATTCATATAAAAATGATTAATACAAAATATAAAGTAAAAATACATAAAACAAATTGATCGATTTGGAAAAATTTGACCTGTACTAAAAAGTCACTTAGAAAAAGTGCAAGCAGCACAGGCCTGTTATTATGATCGTGGTACGACCCTCCAAGAATTCCACTCGGGAGATTGTGTCATGGTCTTGGTTCACACCTTCCATTCTAAATTACTTGCCCATTGGCTAAGACCTTATGAAATTAAAGAGAGGAAAGGACTCGTCGATTATTTGGTGAAACAACCCAATCGTCAACCGAGCAAGTGGATCTATCAGGTGAACTTGTTGAAGCCATGGAAGGAGAGGGATCCTGATCCCACCTCTGCTCAGCCCAGCTCATTCTTTGCTCTCACAGTCAACCTTAATTTTGGTACCGAGTTAAGCTCCAAACAGAAACAGGAGCTTGAAATGGCTATCCTGTCCATACCGGATGTCGTGAGTGAAAAACCCGGAAGGACCTCTCTGATTGCGCATGATATAATGACAGCGCCCGGGGTTATTGTTAGAGAGTGGCCCTATTGACTTCCTGAGGCAAAGAAAATAGAAGTGGAGCTTGAAATCAAGCGAATGCTGGAACTAGAAGTAATACAGGAAAGTTATAGTCCCTGGTCCAGTCCAATCGTCTTTGTTAATAAGTTTGAAGGGAGTTGGAGGTTTTGCAATGACTTCCGTCGGCTTAATCAAGTATCCCAATTTGATGCTTATCCGATGCCCCGAGTGGACGACCTCCTCAAAAGGCTTGGCCAAGCTAAGGTTTTGACCACACTTGACATGACGAAGGGGTACTGGCAAATTCCTTTAACGGACACTGCAAAGGTTAAGACCGCGTTTAGTACCCCTAGCAGACACTGGCAGTATCGTGTCCTTCCATTCGGGTTGCACGGGGCATCTGCAACTTTTCAGCGTCTGCTGGATAGAGTGCGCCACCCCCATAATGCGTATAGTGCTGCCTATCTGGATGACATCGTCATCTATTCCAGCACATGTAAGGAACATGTATAGCAGGTCGCTGCGCTATTACAGACGCTAGGAAAAGCTGGGCTTCGAATTAATCCAAAGAAATGTTTCTTTGGATTGAAAGAAGCTAAATATTTGGGCTACCTGGTGGGTTGGGTTACCGTAAAACCACAGTGTTCAAAGATAGAAGCCATAATAAGATGGCCCCGTCCGCGAACCAAGCAGCAGATCCAAGCCTTTCTCGGACTAGCCAGGTACTACCGTCGAGTTGTACCACGGTTTTCAGAGAGAGCGGTGCTCTTGACTGACTTAACAAAGAAGAGGGCTCCTGACAATATGGTATGGGATGATACGATTGAGGCTGCATTTAGTGACTTGAAACAGGCCCTTACATCTACACCAATTTTGAAAGCTCCTGATTTCTCTCTTCCTTTCATTCTCCAGACCGACACTTCAGACACAGATCTTGGTGCTGTGTTGCGCCAAAATGTGGATGGTGTAGAACACCCCATCATGCACCTCAGCCAGAAATTGTTGGATTGGGAGACCAGGTATGCGGCAGTGGAACGGGAGGCACTTGCGATTAAATGGGCGATTACCCAATTGAGGAACTACCTCTTGGGTCGGGAGTTCACTCTTGTGATGGATCAAGCACCCTTACAGTGGATGGCCCTACACAAAGAATCGAATCATCCGGGTCACCAGGTGGTTTCTTGACTTTCAACAGTATAAGTATTCACTTATTCATTGTAAGGGCTCTCTTCATTCCAATGCCAATGTCCTTTCTCGTGCTCACATCCTTTTGGTGCAGGTCGCCCGAACCGACGGGTCTGGGCCTTGTCACACACATGCAAGTAGGAGACAGCTAAAGGGCCTGAGTAAATGTAATACTACACCAGACCAGTATGCTGACTATCTCTCTCAGTTCCTAGCAGACCATTCCCGGGAAATCTTGCCAGGTCCCGGTACCTCTGATGACGTTACTTCCGGCACCTTTGATGATGTCACTTCCGGTTCCGGCACAGATGTCATCATTTCCTATATATATATATATATTCCATTTTAAGTACCATCCCAAGTGTTTTATGAGTACAATGTGCATAATTTTAACAGAGAAAAGCTTGTATCTGAGTGGGAAGGCTCAGTGGTTTCCCCAGGCCACAGGTTGTAGTAGAGATTGAATATGGTTTGAAGCCAGGTGTAGTTATCTATTTTTGGACATCAAGCCATAATGCCTGATATTTAAGAAGCTCTACATCTTTAATTTCATATTACGTTCTTGTTTATTAAACAAATTAGGAAAACAGAATTGGTAAAAGACAGTGGGAATCGGTTGTCTCCTACTGTATTTTTGATACTATGACCTTATTAAGTAATGAATAGACATTAAAAATGCTGAAAACTAGTTAAAAACACATGCCCCACCTTGGCATTTCCCTGAATGCATGTTTTCTTCACATCCATAAATTTGATTTCTCACCTTTAAAAATACTGTAACAGTTATTTAGTGAACAAAAGGCAGCTTATTTCTTTGAAATGTCTGAGAATTTAATTTGTCATGCCTTTTATGACTAAAAACTCAAAGCATCTGACATTGTTACATATTCTTAATTATTTCACAGGGATTTTATTTAAATTGTTCAGGGTCAAATTTTTAGTACAATCTGTACAAGATCCTGTGCTTGTTTCTTTTTACTTTTCAAAGCATTCATATTTTATTATGCAGTAAATGTTTTATTTTCATTTTAAGCAATCACATGTAATGACACTATTCAATTAATAATTGTCACTTGCCATATTGCTGGATTATATTCTTTGCTTGTTTATAAAAGTATAGGGAACAAGTTGCAATAAAACTGTTGGCATGTCTGTATTGTTTTCATGCCCGCTTATCACAAATAAAGTTTCCTTCCCAATTCCATAAGGGAATTTTTTTATCCAAATAAATGAATCAGTATACGTGTTTAAGTTGCTAAAAGATTTCATAAATATAAAGAAAATATGCTGTGAATAGAGGGGCTCTGTGATAAATTCTAATTTGACTTGGAATTTTTTAATTTTTAATATGTCATTGCAACAAGAATACCCATTATCCATCCATCCATCCATTTTCTAACCCGCTGAATCCGAACACAGGGTCACGGGGGTCTGCTGGAGCCAATCCCAGCCAACACAGGGCACAAGGCAGGAAACAATCCTGGGCAGGGTGCCAACCCACCTCAGGACATACCCATTATTAAAAACATAATATTAAAGCTCTCAATCTCAAATTGCTGCAAGGGTAAACAATGTCAATACACACATAGAGCATTCATGTTAAGAATTTAAACAATATGTCTTATATGTGTGAGATTAAATAGTCATAATGTGTGATATTTTACAAAAATCTACATGGAAATAATTACACGGCATCAATTATAAAGAAATATTTGTTTTTACTTAACTCATTGAATAACATGTCTTTACCCTTTTGCCAAAGTCATAAAAGTAACTTTTCAAAATCCTTCATGATACTAGTATTTGTGAAAACAATCACTTCTACACATTAACATAACACTTTCAAACCAGCTTAATCCAGTTCACGGTTGTGGGAGGACAACGCCTACCCATCAGACAGAAAGCAAGCGCCAACCCTGGACAGTCCACGGCAGGAATCACTCATGCACAAACCCACAGAAGATAACATGTATGGGATTCAATTCCAGGATGCTGAATCCATGAGGAGTTAGTGCTAATCATTCTAACATCTAATAAAAAGAAAAAGTTATACTTATATTGAACTTAGTCATAGGTTAAGAATGTTTAATATTGGGACACGTGTGCCTAAGATACATCAGCAGTAAATTTAGTAACAGAGAAAGAATTCAACTATAGACAATGATAAGACTGAAAATAGATCAGGCTTACATTTGAATTTAAATAATGTAATTTAACCTGCCTGGAGTATTCACTGAAGCACTTTTTTCACTCTGCACAGTTGTTTGCATTGCTTTTGTTTTTTTGCAAGCTTTGCTTTTAGGCAAATTGAAGTAATATTGTAAGTGCACTAGACCACAGATGAAGTGAAAGTATTTACTGACAATATTGAACATGACTTGAAAATTCTGATTCAAAATGAAGTTCAGCATATGGGTGAATAAACATCCTCACAGTTTAAAAGAGTACCAGGATAAAGGCAAAAGTCAAACTAAAGTACAAACAGGCAACAGAATGAACAATGAGCACCGCAATAATTTCTTTTATATGGTAAAAACTATCCATGCCTTACAAATGTAATTAATATACAGTTAAGTCCTCCTTGAGCACTATTGCTGTAAACTAGGTAATCAGCCTTACATTGGTTCATAATTTTAGGAAAAAGAGATTGCTACAAAGTAAACAATATACATTGTTTCTCAACAGCTAATGGATAATTTGACATTACTTTAATTGAGCAAAAAAAAAAAAAAATCATTAAATGTTATAAGGCACCTCCAAGTAAGAAAAAGAAAAACACTGGCAGTACGAGAGCACCTGCAAGTGTAAGTGTGGAAATGCAGGAATGACTCGGTTCATGTATTGGATATCTTGAGGAAGTAATATTAGAGTCAACAGTACAGATGAAAGCGAGATGAAACCTGATTTCAAGTTCATCATGTTCTCTCAGAAAAGTATATCAAAAAAAGGCTTAATTTTGAAGAAAGTTCAAGAAAGAAAGGCTGCTAGAAAGTGTACAGCCCCAAGTACCGATGCATAGGACCCTACTCTCCGTTCAACACAGTGGGAAACTGAGAGGCTGTCATTGGTTCAGGGATGGCAGAAAAGTGATAGTAAGTTTGGCACGACGAGCTTGTAACAATTGCCCGATATGGGAACGCGATCACTACACTTCACCACCCGAGAGGAAGTGGACGATATTTGAAGGATAAAATAGCATTAACATATTCGATCCTCTGCCTCTCTTTTCCCCTATACGCGCCCTTATATAACTGGCAAAAAATCAGAAGGAGGTGAGACTGGTAAATACTCAGCTAAAATGTTCCATTCAGATAAAAACATGTTATGTATTTGAATGATGCCATCACCACATTTTTAGACAACTGTCAGCTGAACACCAATACACTGTCTGAGTGAAAAATAGCTATCTGATATGGTGCATCAGACAGCATGGTGGAATGGTGGATAATGTTGTTGGTTCAGATCCTGGCTGGGCTGCCTTCTGTGTTCTTTTAGTGATCACATGGATTCCTTTTGGGATTCTGGATTTAAAAGATGTGACAAGAGGTTGATTTGTAACTCATAATTTGGGCAGGATAACCAACTGAGGTTGAATTTGTGAATATGCGTACTTTGAGATAGTCTGGAATTTCCATCCAGTATCAACTTCATCCTTACACACTATTCTGTCAGAGTAGACATCAACTTTAAACATACCTGATCTAGATGGCTACATGGGAAATATGGGATGGACCTCGGGCAAGAAAAGGACTGTGCATTGTCTTTTTAAATCTAATTGTTATTTAATACTAATTCTGAAATTCAAATGAAGAATGTATGAATCAGATCTGTTATGTACTTAAATGTCCTTGAAATGTTGAAAGAATATAATAAAGATTAATGCCTGATCACTTTAATTTGAGAATAATTTCTTTCTGGAACTATGAAAACAAACCCAAACTACTTCATTGGAACAGTATTAAAAAGCTGTTTTCACTCATTGCGGTGGGCTAGCGTCTTGCCCAGGGTTTGTTTCCTGCCTTGCGCCCTGTGTTGGCTAGGATTGGCTCCAGCAGACCCCCGTGACCCTGTGGTTGGGATATAGCAGGTTGGATAATGGATGGATGGATGGATGTTTTCACTCATCATTATTATTATTACTAGTAACACTCACCTCTACGATTATGTAAAATGTACAACTGAGTTTTTATTGAGCTGATAATGGAGAATACATAATAGAAATTGTAAAAAGAAAGAAATTGCAATTACTGTTACATCCAAGTAATTTCACATTCAACAAAGTTCTCCTGATGTCTTATGAATGTGATGTACAATTATGTGTGATATCATGTACATAGTAGCCCTTTAGAGTCTTATTTTTTCTAATTATTAAAATAAACTGGACAACAAATTTTTCAAAAGGTTTGGCTACCTGAAAATTTTTGGTAAATATAATAGATAGCTTCAAGCTGATGTTAGAGTTAATTTTTACTGTTATATATGATTTATTATTATCATATTGATCATTATTATCTCTATACTATTACCTTTTGCCCTTAGCACTCTTAGAAAGCATTTTAATTAAAGCCTGTTGATCTGTGACCTAGTCCCACAGTGCAAAGGATCTGTTTATCGGTAACTTGCAAGGGCATGAGAAATGTCCACAAATCACAAACTCCTGTAATATACTGTGTGTTTAAAAAGTATAACCAACTACTGTAAGTCATTCACCTCCTTCATGGTACTGTGATGACTCCATGCACACGTCAGTAAAAGGTATTCCATTCACCAACCCACCATCCTGAAACTGGCTTTGTGACTTTATCTTGACACTGCATACAAGTACATTTTCAGCTCGGCTGTATCTGGAGAAACATGAAATTAACTTTTATTGAATTTAGCTTTTAGTACTTAATGATGATGACACCTTTTATTAGTTTAACTGAGCTAAAAATGTTTTGCTGTTGATTTTTGTTTGTAATCAGATCTGATGCTTCTTATTTCAGTGTGCCATGATAGTCAGCCAGCACTGATGGATTCCGTTTGCCCTAATACTGCTCTTTCCATCATTGCAATGTCCTGGTGAATCCTTTCACCATGTCTGCCACTGACTACATCAAGTTTAGCAGGGAATAAGTCCTAGCAAGAATGCAGAAAATAAAACTTTTGTGACGTGTTTCACTTCATGATTTTGTATGCTTGAAGCATGTTGTCAATTAGCTAGATGTATTTTGGTGCTCTGTATTTGCCAAAATGATTCTCAGAAATTTCCTGGAATGCCTTCTATGCAATTTCATCTAGCCCCACTTGCAGATCTTTGAACCACTTGTCATTGATGAAGTGTATTCATTTGTGGATCAACAAAAGTGCTTTCATTAATCTTAGCATTCATTTTTTGTAGAAACATCTGGCTCAAATATCAAAGTTCTTCACCTTTCTTTTTCATTGTTTTCACAAAAATGTTCGTCAGTCTAAATTCTATGTGAAGAGGAGTCAAATATCTTTATTAGGTTGGCAAGACTCTTCTGCCCTGGAACCAAATGCTAACAAAGTAGTCAGTTCTTTTGAATGTACTAATACCGTTAAGCATAGCTGTCCTATTCGCAAGTGAAACAACAGATACTTGCTATATCCAAGTAGTGGCGCCACTACTTTTAGATCACCACCGATGTTCCAGTTATGGTTGTTGTACTGAAGTATGCAGTATGTACAGTGGTGTGAAAAACTATTTGCCCCCTTCCTGATTTCTTATTCTTTTGCATGTTTGTCATACAAAATGTTTCTGATCATCAAACACATTTAACCATTAGTCAAATATAACTCAAGTAAACACAAAATGCAGTTTTTAAATGATGGTTTTTATTATTTAGGGAGAAAAAAAATCCAAACTTACATGGCCCTGTGTGAAAAAGTAATTGCCCCCTTGTTAAAAAATAACCTAACTGTGTTGTATCACACCTGAGTTCAATTTCCGTAGCCACCCCCAGGCCTGATTACTGCCACACCTGTTTCAATCAAGAAATCACTTAAATAGGAGCTGCCTGACACAGAGAAGTAGATCAAAAGCACCTCAAAAGCTAGACATCATGCCAAGATCCAAAGAAATTCAGGAACAAATGAGAACAGAAGTAATTGAGATCTGGTAAAGGTTATAAAGCCATTTCTAAAGCTTTGGGACTCCAGCAAACCACAGTGAGAGCCATTATCCACAAATGGCAAAAACATGGAACAGTGGTGAACCTTCCCAGGAGTGGCCGGCCGACCAACATTACCCCAAGAGCGCAGAGACGACTCATCCGAGAGGTCACAAAAGACCCCAGGACAACGTCTAAGAACTGCAGGCCTCACTTGCCTCAATTAAGGTCAGTGTTCACGACTCCACCATAAGAAAGAGACTGGGCAGAAACGGCCTGCATGGCAGATTTCCAAGACGCAAACCACTGTTAAGCAAAAAAAACATTAGGGCTCGTCTCAATTTTGCTAAGAAACATCTCAATGATTGCCAAGACTTTTGGGAAAATACCTTGTGGACTGATGAGTCAAAAGTTGAACTTTTTGGAAGCAAATGTCCCGTTACATCTGGCGTAAAAGGAACACAGCATTTCAGAAAAAGAACATCATACCAACAGTAAAATATGGTGGTGGTAGTGTGATGGTCTGGGGTTGTTTTGCTGCTTCAGGACCTGGAAGGCTTGCTGTGATAGATGGAACCATGAATTCTACTGTCTACCAAAAAATCCTGAAGGAGAATGTCCGGCCATCTGTTCGTCAACTCAAGCTGAAGCGATCTTGGGTGCTGCAACAGGACAATGACCCAAAACACACCAGCAAATCCACCTCTGAATGGCTGAAGAAAAACAAAATGAAGACTTTGGAGTGGCCTAGTCAAAGTCCTGACCTGAATCCAATTGAGATGCTATGGCATGACCTTAAAAAGGCGGTTCATGCTAGAAAACCCTCAAATAAAGCTGAATTACAACAATTTTGCAAAGATGAGTGGGCCAAAATTCCTCCAGAGCGCTGTAAAAGACTCATTGCAAGTTATCGCAAACGCTTGATTGCAGTTATTGCTGCTAAGGGTGGCCCAACCAGTTATTAGGTTCAGGGGGCAATTACTTTTTCACACAGGGCCATGTAGGTTTGGATTTTTTTTTCTCCCTAAATAATAAAAACCACCATTTACAAACTGCATTTTGTGTTTACTTGTGTTATATTTGACTAATGGTTAAATGTGTTTGATGATCAGAAACATTTTGTGTGACAAACATGCAAAAGAATAAGAAATCAGGAAGGGGGCAAATAGTTTTTCACACCACTGTATATTTATAGTATGAGAGGAAATCACAAAATAGGAAATTGGCATAAAATGGTATATGATTATTTGAAGCTTTTGTGAAAGTGTTTATTTGATCTTTGGAACTCGGGCTTTATATATTCTATAGTTTATGCCTACTACATTTTGTAACATTTATTACTAAAATATGAAAAAGTTTCTGTTTTAACAATGTGTTTACACAGATTACTTTAGAATAATGATCTCTTATTTCCACTGTAAAACTCCACTTCACTCCCACATAATCAATCAAGGCGTGAGCTGGGAAAACTTCGCTCACGTTCTAAGTCGGTGGGGGGATGGAATAGCCGGCTGCTGGCAGCTTGTCTTTTATCAGCACATTTAGAGGACAAAGGATGCTGGCGGAGAGGTGTGAACGGATTTAAGAAGCGATTTTAGGTGGGCCGGATATACGAGTTTTTTCGTAGGCTCTGGTAATTCTAGTGTTAAAGCTCAGAAATGAAGCACTAGTATACAGAATGTTTCTAATAAGTTATTTGATAGGTTTCAAAAACAGACTGTTAAACTATAGTAATATGATAACTACAGCCTGAGTGAATACGATACGTAGTAATACATAAAACTAGAGCATGACATAAATTCTGGATAGGATTCCAGTCCATTTGCAGGCTACCTACACATACCCCACAAGTCACACCAATGAAGCTAGTATGCAGTGAAAGGAAAACTGGTGCATCTGGAAGGAAAACCACAGGAAGGTCAGGAAAACTGTGCAAACTTCACGCTGGTATAGTGCTTATGCTCGGGATGTAACCACAGGATACCATAAGTGTGAGGTTACAGTATTATCTATTACACAATATTTCTGTTAATTATTTTTTTCTGTGTGACAAAAAGACTAAAGAAATGTTCCAGTTTAATTCTTATAGCTCTAACAAGGATTATTCTAGCAGTAACTATTTAGAATAAAATATTTAGAATTCCACACACTGATAATAATCGTAATTGTAGTCTTTATATGAAATGATGTACTCTTAATTGCAAGCAGACTTTATTTCTACTTCATAAATTTAAAATGGAAAGGAACATTATGCTGGTTTAGCTTTGAATCTTCTCACATTTGTGGAATGATTAATCAAAGTCTGAAGAAACTGCAGGAGGTTACTGCCAGATTCTGGTAGGCACATAACCAAAGATCATGGAAAAGAAAACTGCCATCTGATGACAGCTGCTTTTTATATCGAGGCTGTGAGCCACTAGGGGGCGTACCGACACCCTAACCCAGACACAGACAGGCAGGAGACAAGTTTGCCACGCACCACACTTTTATTTACAGTTTCTTACCAGTCGACAATACCCATAAGCACAACGCAGCACCACTAACACCTTTCAGTCCCTTCTGCCTCCAGTCCTTCTCTCTCCACTCCTCTTCAGGCTTTGTCCTCTCCTCCCGACTCTCTGCCTTATGGAGTGAGGCGGCTGCTTTTTATAAGGCACCTGGATGGACTCCAGGTGCCTAACGAGCCACGGGTGTGGCGGAAGCGTGACTAAATAAGGCCCTGGAAAGGTCCATGCGCCCCCTGGCGGTGGCCACGGGTTCCAACAGGGTTGAGCCTCCATGCTAATAATCCGTGGCCCCACTGAAGACCAAGGGGGCTGCCCTCTATCGGCCCGGGGAAGAAACTGCCCCTGCCCCAGCTGAAGCCCTGTTTTTTCGACAGGTTGGGGCGCCGGCCTGTCCTAGGTCACAGTTCTGCCCTGAAAAAGATAAACACAACAAGGGTGGGGAGGCGCGTCCACGACACCACTCCATGGTGTCATCCGTAAGCGTATATGGACAGCGCCTCCACCTGTGACCAGTGTTATTACACGTAAAGCACCGGCGCTTCACTCCATGTCCCCGTGTCATCCGGACATGGCAATAGGACGGGTTTTTGTGCTCCACCTGGTCCCCAGCCAGGCTCGGGACTTCCCTTTGCACCCGCAGAGGACGGCTCTCAACAGCAGGTGGGTGCATGGGCCCAGCCTGCCCCTTGTCAGGAGTTCTGGACCTCTGTCTCTGGTTCCTCCTCCTTCTACTCTGGGACGCAAGGACGGTCAGGGTCTCCTTATGGGATAAAAAGAGACCTGCACCGTCTACATCCCTGTAGACCGGTGGGAGGCTGACGCTGGCTCGGGGAGCAGGGCACTTAGACCTCCGGCACACAACAGCCGGTGTCTTACCTGCCCTCTTGCTCTCTCCACACCTGCCACATGACTGGTCCCCACCACTGCGTCCACTGTCAGAGAAACGACTACTCGGTACCCAGAACCGACTGATACTGGGCCCCCTTCGCACATCCAACCTTTTCCCTTTACGACATAGGTGTCACCTACCTGCATTGCCGCGTCACTCCAGCCAGAGTATCCAGCGCTGTGCCGTTCTGCCCACTGTCGCAGCGTCTTCATGGCCGCGATCGCCTTCTTCTCCAGCTTCTCCAACAGCTCACAGAGGACGCGTAAAACCTAGAGGAGTGACTCGGCAGGGTGAAGGCACTCCTCCAGCTCACGCTGAGCTGCAAACAGAGATGAAACATCAGCTGGCGGTGGAATTACTGGTTGTTCAGTCCTACGCACCGGCTGTGCATCACCAAGACTCCTTCACTGCTTCGTCGGGTCCTCCCCTAGCTTAGGATGGACGTTCGTTTGTCCTGCCTTCAACCAATCATCGGCGGGCATGCAACACACCCCGTCCAATCCTTTGCCAGTCTTGGGGAGGGACTTCTGGTTCTTTGTTATCTCCTTTTTCCTGCTCCCGATGTGGTGGCGAGCCTCAAGGCAGCTCGTCTGCTGCCGTGGCTTCTTGAGCAGCAGTGGCTCCTCTTTCCCCGTTGTTTCTTCTGCTGCCGCGCTGGCGAAGTCCCATGACTCAGCACACGTCAGCCACCGACGCAGATCCAGGCAGCCCCTGCCTAAAACACAAACAAAGTCCGGGCAGCCCGGGACTTACCTCCTGGATCCCGTCAGCCGGAGGCACTCTCCTCCGTGCGGCTTTCTTTGTCATGTTGCCAACCTGGGACTCCGCAGCAACGGCCCGCTCCCGGGCCTCGCCAGGTCCTCCATTCTCGCATTGGGCTGAGATGACGTTTCCTGCAACCACAGGCGGTCTTTGGGTGAGTCGCTCTTTCATTGCGGTGGGCATGTGCTGCTGCCAGCGGCACATGTTTGCGACTCGCTGCTGTTCCGGGCAGACCACAATAATTATTTTTTATGGGGTCCCCGCCTTGAACCAGGCAGTGAGTCCCATCTGGGATGCCAATGTGAGCCGCTAGGAGGCGTACTGTCACCATAACCCAGACACAGACAGACACCTTCATGTCTACAAAAGCACACGTTTATTTACAGTACAGACCACAGCACACGGTGCCCCTGCACGAATCACCTTTTTCCTCTGTCCTTCAAAAGGTCCTTCACCGCCTCCACTCCTCTCCACCGAGCTCTGTCCTCTTCCTCCCGACTGCAGCCCCCGAATGGAGTGAGGCAGCCCCTTTTATTCAGCCCCGGATGTGCTCCAGATGCCTGATGACCGACTTCCGGAAGCACTCCCCAGTGTGGCGGAAGTGCTGCCCGTGCACCCGGAAGCACTCCGGACATAAACCATCCCTGGTTTGTCAGCACTTCCTGGCATCCTAGAAGTGCTGTCCCCCAGGGACCAATGACCAGCTGGGTACCCAGGGAAAAGAAGTGCTGCTCTCCCGGTTCCTCCTTCCTCCAGGCATCCCGGCAGGACAGGGCTCCTGGCCGTCTATCACAAGGCATTTACATTCAGTTAATCAAGAAGGTTATCTAAATTAAAGACCCAGTTACACCACTACAGGAATGTGTTCCTCATTAGTGCCATATAGCTGTTAAACAAAATATATCACAGGCACCAAGGTATGGGAAGTCGGAAGTCTATATGAGCATGGTCTAGAAGTCAAAGTGAGAAATTTGGTTTTCCAGTATCTGCTCAAAAGCAATATCAATATATTGAGAAAAAAATGAGAGAAGATGCCCCTGGGTGACACATGATGTGTAGCAGATACTGATGAAAAAGGAAAAGATCCAGGTCATATTGGAGAGATTATACAGTATATATCAAATGTAAATGGAGACTTCTGATGGTGTTTAGGTATTGGATATCCTGGTATATTCAGTTCAATATGTTGTCACTTGACCTTCACAAGACGAGGCACATGTAGAATGAACTGGAGTCAAGTGTTGTTAAAATTCAGTTAGGTGTGTTTGGGTGTTTTCTGAATGTTAACCTCTAATCTTTTTTCTGTCTCTTTTTTGGGGATGCAATAGAGAAGACACATTCTCTTATGTATACATGGTTAAATCAAAACTAAACTTGTTCTCTTTTTATCAAAAATATTATAGCAAAGTTCAAGGTAAAATCTTTAAGTTAACTACACATCACTCCAGTTCTTAAGTTTCATGAGTTAGTACTATCTATCTATCTATCTATCTATCTATCTATCTATCTATCTATCTATCTATCTATCTATCTATCTATCTATCTATCTATCTATCTATCTATCTATCTATCTATCTATCTATCTATCTATCTATCTATCTATCTATCTATCTATCTATCACTGGCTTCAGAATTACTGCACTTAGAGAGCTTGATAATTAGGTTAACATATTAAAAGAGAACAGACTGGTGGTACTGTAGAATAAAATCTACAGAACTTAACATTCTCCGTTAGGTGAAGTACTGCAATCACCACCCACCTACACATCTATTTTATGCCCACTCATTTTTAGTGATTTGTCAAGAAAACAATGCTTCATTTCTACATGTCACTTGCCAGAAAATTATTTCATTTTACACATTTTGATTTTAACATAGAACCAATGTATGATCTTCAGTAGTCTGCATGGACAACTCTACTAGTAATGCTTTTTCATAAACATATTCAGAACAAATTATTGAGTTTTTTTCACATAATACCCTTTTAGCTGAAATATTTGTGAAAATATGTGTTTGTTGTCTGCTTGATTATAACCTATCAAGTATAATTATATTTTTACTTATACAGGCAGGATGTTTACTGTGAAATGCTCAGTAGCTGGATGAACAGGATGAGGAGAACATTTTATTTTTATTTTAAATAAGGTTGAAATTTATTTGAAATTCTTTCTTCCCATGTAGTTGATATGACAAAGATTCAGTTAACATTATTGCCAAAACAGCTGTGTTCAAATCCTGACAATGTCATTGGCAGTGTTCACAATTATATTTTAGATATCTACAATTATAACGTAATTAAAATTAATCAAATTAGGCATTACATGCTAAAACAGTTTGATATAGTCTGGCATTCCTAAATATGCATAAGAGTTCACAAAGCTGGAAGAAGACCTGAAAAACTAAAAACATACAGTATCAGGACCTCAGTGATGTAATATTTGCTAAAACTGAATTTAGCTTGCCATTAAATATCATCAGACTACACTCTATTAAGGAATAGCACCTTTATCTCTAACCTTCATTTATATAAATTATAAATAAATATTGGAATATTTTGAAACATTGTCATCATCTGGAACTAGACAAAAATTTAAAACACTTTGATATGAAGGAGCCAGTCTTGTAACCAAGGCATTTATAAAATAATATTCTCTAGATTATCTTGGCAGCACTTGGAGCTAGGTAGGAAACAGTCCTAGACATTGTCGGCCTCATTCAAAAATACAGTCATACTCAAATACCAGACACCTCCATGGAGTATCTAACTTTACTTGTAAGATCAATTGTCGGTACTTTGTGCTTTGTTTGTAGCCGATTTCAAATTAGTACTGAAAGTAATTTGTGAGATATAAAGACAGAGGAATTAAAATCATACAGTATTTTTAAGTAAAACTAGTAGTATACAATTTACAATGAAAGATATCAAAGCAGTAACTGAAGTGTTTCTAATACTTGTCGATTCTGTTGCTTGATTTTGAAATAAAACAAAAATACCCTCTAGCTAGCAAAGAGACCATCTTTCATTTTTGTTTCTAAAAAATTGCCTAACTTAATTCATTAAGGGCTATGCATCTCAAAACAGTTCAGGTCCCTAACCAGCAAAAGAAAGAATACTGTACTTCTACTGTAGACTATATACATAGTTTTTCTGGGAGGCCATGCAATTAAGTTCAATATTTTTTATTTGCTTCAAATTATTTACAGTATGTTTTCATTTTTTCATATAATTTAATGTGAAAAGTGCATTGTTAGATGAATTTGAATAAAGTTCTTTATAGATCTTTATTTTTGTATTAGTTTAGTTTATACCATATTAAGAAAATCAAAAACAAGCTGATAGAATGGCTAAGTAATTATTTTCTTCCAACAGTTAAACTGTGCTAATCAACAATAAAGCATAGATCTTATATGTCATATATACTGTACTCTGTTTAAGCCAAGCTTGCACTCTGTACAGTTTATAAACCATCATTACCTAGTCATAAAGTATGTCTTTGTTTTTTGATCAGTTTTTATGCCCTGAACGGTATTACTAGAGACTGACAAACACTTTTGTGTGAATACATTTTTGTACTCTCTCTTAGGCTATAAAAAGATAAAAAATAATACATAAGTACTTTGATTTCACTGGAAGTCTTCCTTTACAAATTGATGTTTGTCTTTATATTGTCACATTTATTTTCAATAGTAATTAACTAAGCATGAGACCGTACCCAGATTACGCAGGGAAACTCAATGACCATAGTAGTGGTCATTATTTTAGTGTGACTGGAATTTTAACACAGCTCCGACACACTAATAAATAAATATATGTAATGCCTGTTGCGATTCAGCATAACAAAATTTGCACTGTGCAAACTATTTGCACTGCATTTAATGAATTAAAAATAAATGCTACATAGTTATGTTCTGATGATGAACATACAATAAGAAATACTTCTTCTTTCCAAAGAATAAAAATAAAAATAAATGCGTAATGTTCATACTTACTACACTAATGTCAAAGAATTTTTAAGTTGTAAAGGATACTCAGTAGCAATATGATGTGAGATTCTGCAACAAATTGGGCCTGGCTGCTCCCATGGATATAACTCTGTAAGAAAAGGCAAACAAACCATGAAAGTGAATGTTAAAATGTTATTTAAGATTCAATATCAAACAACCAGCAATCTATAAATACACTTACTCATTAATTAGTAATGATTCATTGGTAAAATCAGTAATGATTTTATTGGTAAAAAATAACAGAATTTGCACATGACCCTTTGTTTACAATAACACTATCATTAAAAAAAATCATTATTGGATTTGTACTTTTTGCTTTACTCTTGTATTATATATTTTTTTTCCATCAAAGTAATGTTATGTTGAATAAAAGCTGTTGTGTTTTTATGGACAAAAGTGTTTGGCTACGTCTATACACAAAGTTGGCAAAATTCTAATTTAAAGTTGAACAAGCATACTAATGTATGTATGAAAGTCCTCACATGATTGCTGGAAATAATTCTAATAATTCTAATTATAAAAAAAAAAACAGGTAATGTACAAGACAGAGCGACCTATTTCATGGTTAATAATGCAATTGCTAAGCTCTCATTTGTGTCGCTAAGCGTCTCAGTGGTAAAAGGCTGAGCAGTTTAAACCTATATTTGCAATTCCCGGCAACAACAACCTTGTGAGAATTTTGAACCAAACTGAACATAACATTTTTCCATTGTGTCCTGGGCATCATCCCAGGAGCTGGGCTTGGTACATTTCCCTCAAAACTGGTCCATGGAATATTATCAATTGATGTCTAAACCACCTGTGGAAGAATAATTTTAGGGTAATATTGCATTCATCTTAAAGAAATAGCATAAAGGATTAATACATGTCAGAAGCCTGTTCAGGCATATAAGGAAACCAGATAAAGGTAAAGTGAACAACAGAGACATAAATTTAATACACAAAATGTACTGAAAGATGCCTAAGAGATCAGATGACCTGTATGCAATAAGGCTGGACAGTTGTTATATACACAGAAATTTCAAGGATGGTAGCTCAACCCAAAGGACAAAACAATAATAAGCTGTAAAGGACAGCCGGGTTCCATGCCCGGCAGGGACGCCTCTGCTGCATCTTTTCTGGGGGAGCCACCACGGGCAGCTCAATACCTCCCCCGGGATGCTTGGTGGCAGCCTCCCTGGCGGATGATGATTCCTCAGCCTGGCGCATGGCTCCATGGGACATGGAGTCCTCCACAGCCAGGGGGAGCTGCATGGTCTTGGCAGCCCGGCTGGTCCATTCCTCAGCCCCACCCGGAAATGCAATTAGACCCAGGTGATCAAGCACCTGGAATACTTCCGGGTGGGGTATAAAAAAGGCCAGCCACCACCACTGAAGAGAGCCAGAGTCGGGAGGAGGAGGAGGACGAGGTTGCCTGGGAGGAGTGGTGGTGCTGAGGTGGAGAGAAGAAGTGTGGTTTGTGTGTTATTTAAGTGCTTGTGGGACTGTGTTGGGCCTGTGGGACACGGGGAAGGCGTGCCCCACGGCTGAAGACCAATAAAAAGAAACTGTTTGTGTTACACGTGCCTCTGCCTCAGTCTGTGCCGGGTCGGGCACTATATAGCGCCATATTACAAAGCATATAGTAAAATAGACTTTTATTTTATATAGATCATTTAGGTGCAAACCAAAGAACCAACCAGAGTAAATGCATGCATTGAGTGACACTGTATGTAAATACAATAGTTTATAAAATGAACCTGTATCCTTTGTTTGTCTGACCATTCTGATCATGCTGTAGAAGAATGCTCCTTGTTCAAGCATTAGCTGAAGAGTAATAAATGACGCAGATGGACAAGCTTTTCTCCTGCCTGATTACTAACATACAAAGGTTTCTTTTTATCAAAGGATAAGTTTCTTTCTTTAATTAAGATGCTGATTTCCTTTTATCAGCTATTAAACTCCACACTCTCCCTGTGACAATGCCAAAGAATCTCATTTTGGCCGCTTACGCTCACAATCTCATGACAGGGGATGAAGATGTGGAATATCACATCAATTATAACTATTTACATACTGTACAATACCTTCCTATTGCTCAGATGCTAAGCTTTACCTGTTCAAAGTATAACCTATAGCAAATAATTTAATCACCTAATCAAGACAAATACACAAGTGAAGCTTAGCAAGCAAGATAAAAGGTAAGTTATGTACAATATGTTGTGATGGGACACTCCTGAGCCACCATAGTTTGCAACAAAAACTGGTTTATTTGTTAAAAAACACAATTGGAGGATGAATAAAGGGAGAACACAAAAGTAAAAGAAAAAGTAGCAGACCAGGCCTCCGCGTACAAGTGTATGTTCCTTACAGGTTAGTGGAATGCTTCTATCAATATCCCAAGACCATGATGCCACAAGCACAAAATATCCTCACCCATTTCTAAAACTCTTTTTATTATGTTTCAGGCAGAAATCCTCTCCTGGCAGGGGTTCAAATTCCTTTTTATGTTTTTTTTTTTGTTAATGTTTTGTTCTTTTGTATACGTTAATATCATTAATCATTTAGTTTCTATGTGTAGGCCTTTTCAGCTGGCTATTACTTTTTGCATTTATTTATGGTTAATATTTTATTGGTTTATTTCACCAGCCTTTTAAGCTACAGTTGTCACACTACTTAACCAACAGTGGAATAAGAGTCCAGATCTCTTAATGTGACTCCAAATTATTATTAATATTTCAATATTGCTTTTACTGTAAGCTATGAATTGATTATAAGTTACTTTAATGTTTGAGCTGGCATTGACTTGCTATCATTTACAAAGATTTAGGTTATATACCCTTAGAAAGAAATATGCTAATAGCTAACAAGCACCTTCTATATGTAGCTTCAGATGTTAAGCACTGTCTAGCATGTGCTCTTTCATGAACATTTAGGGGCTAAGTAGCTCTCTCTTAGCATGTTTTACATGAATAATAGTTCATATTCAAACTCAGAGGCTAAGCTAGTTCTAACCATGTGTTTCAGAATAAAACCTTAGAGGCTAGGCAGCCTATCTTAACACATGTTACATATAATTCAAATCCTAACTATAAACAGAATACTCACCTGTAACGTATCAATTTCATATCATTAAGAAGGTGCTGTATTAACTTTCATTTTGTCTTTTAATTTTTTACTGAACAACCCCCTTTTTTGTAACTTTGCTCTCAAAACTACAGCAACACCAAAATGCCAAAAAACATAAACATAAAATTTTAATACTCTAAATACCAATTATGAATATCCAAACTGTAACGCTCAGAGGCTGAATTTCCAGTGTGTGCCCACAGAGAAAAAGGGTTATACTTCAGAATTAATACTCTAGTTTGCAGAGTCAAAGATCAGATGCAATTTACAGTTGAAATCAGAAGTTTACATACACTTAGGATGAATTCTTCAAAACTCACGATATAATCCCTCCAATGATTTTCTACTAACAAAATATAAATTTGACATATTGTTTAAGACATTTACTTAGTGCAGGACAAAAGTATTTTTTCCAACAATACTCACAGACAGATTATTTCACTTTTTATTGATTACATCACAAATTCAGGGGGTCACAAGTTTACATACAATTTATTAACACCGTCTTTAAAGAGCTTGGAAAATTACTGAAAATGATGTCAAGCCTTTAGGCAATTAGACAAGTAGATTCTGATAGCCAATTAGCCTAACTGGAGTTAACATGTGGATGTATGTTAAGGCCTACCATCCAACCCACTTCCTTTTTGTTGACATATTGGGAAAATCAAAAGAAATCAGCCAAGACCTCAGAAAAGAATTGTGGACCACAACAAATCTGGTTCATCCTTGGGAACGATTTCCAAACAACTGAAGGTTCCACATTCATCTGTACAAATAATAATATGCAAGTATAAACACCATGGGACCACACAGCCATTATACCGCTCAGGAAGGAGACACATTCTGTCTCCTAGAGAAGAACATACTTTGGCGCAAAAAGTGAAAATCAATTCCAGAACAACAGCAAAGGACTTTGTGAAGATGTTGGAGGAAACAGGTAGACAAGTACGTATATTCACAGTTAAATGAGTCCTATATCGACATAACCTGAAAGGCTGCTCAGCAAGGAAGAAGCCACTACTCCAAAGCCGCCATAAAAAAGCCAGATTGCAGTTTGCAATGGCACATGGGGACAAAGATCTTATCTTCTGGAGAAACGTCCTCTGGACTAATGAATCCAAGATCAAACTTTTTGGCCATAATGACCATTGTTATGTTTGGAGGAAAGAGGATGAGGACTGCACACCAAAGAACACCATTCCAACTGTTTAGCATATGGGTGGGAGCATCATGTTCTGGTGTTTTGCTGCAGGAAGGACTGGTGCGCTTCACAAAATAGAAGGTATTATGAGAAAGGAATATTATGCAGATACACTGCAACAACATCTCAAGAGTGCAGCAAGGAAGCTGAAACTCAGTTGCAAATGGGTGTTCCAAATGGACAGTGACCACAAGCATACCTCCAACGTTGTGGCAAAATGGCTTAAGAACAACAAGGTCAAGGTATGAGAGTGGCCTTCACAAAGCCCTGACCTCAATACAATTGAAAATTTGTGAGCAGAATTGAAAAAGAATTTTCAAGCAAGGAGACCTATGAACCCATCCCAGTTACACCAATTCTTTTTGGAGGAATAGGCCAAAATTCCAGCAACTTATTGTAAGAAGCTTATATGTAAACTTATGACCCACTGGAATTGTGATATAGTCAAGAAAAAGTGAAATACTCTGTGAACATTGCTGGAAAAAATTAATTTTGTTCTGCACAGAGTAGATGTCTTAAACAATATGCCAAATTTAGAGTTTGTTAGTATAAAATCTGTGGAGGAATTATAAAGTTTGTTTTAAAGAATTTACCCTACGCGTATGTAAACTTCTGACTTCAACTGTACAGTAATGAAACATTTTTAACTAGCAAATTTGAAATTATATACAGTAACAGAAATAATTCAAAAAGTACCATATACAGTGAATAATGGCTAAGCACATAGAGATGTGTTCTGAAAGATTGCCCTAGTAGCTTCCAAATTCCTATTGTGCTCCAGTCTCCTTATATCCTATTGTATACTCTACGGGTAATCTATTGGCCTATTATGGAGCACCAACTGACAATATAATGCTTGCAGTTCAATAATCTTTAGATGGCATGAGGTGAGACTCCTTGATTCCCAGGAACGTGAATAGACACAACTCTGATGTCAGAAAAATGTCAAAACAGCTGTGTTATGTAACCAAACAGTCCCTGTCCCCAAGAAAGGGTCAAAGGCTAAAATGGACTTTGGCTTATCTTCTGAGAAAGAGCATTTTTTCTTTAGATTATTTCAAGGGATGATTACTTCAATTGCTTGGTTCCCATGGTAGTTTATCTGAAGTGAGCACAGTTGATTTTCAAACCTCTCTCACTTTTTGATCCATAAACAAAGTTACTACAGATTCAATTCCTACAACAGTCATCCATCCTCAGATAACTTATGGTTGGTTAGTTAATAAAATATTCCCTGGTACACACTTGCTTCAATGTCTCATAATGTGTCTATTCATCTTCTATTATGTTTCATGTGTTTTGTGGGTGGTTCCTCAAGAGGCTACTTGCCCATCACTATCATGAGACTGATCTCAGCCCTATAAAGGTGCAGGAAAACCCACAGTCCCTTGCTGTGTATTGCGTGTGGTGGTGGTATTAAACTTGTGGATTTCTTGGATATTTTATACCTCTTTACTCTGTTTTTGACCTTCCTCTGGATTTGTGCATTGCAACTTGTTTACAACTGGAATGCCTATTTTTAGAAAGGCAACTTCTTCTGTGTCTTTTGTAATTATTCAAGCTTCCTTGTGCTACAGAGCATTTAAAACAAATAAAAATAAATAATAAAAATTCTTTGTCTGCCTTGTATGCTTTTACAAGCCAAAGATTGATGGACCCTTCCACTTACGGGGCTGTTTTTTGTTTTTGTCATTACATTTTTAACACAAGTTCAGCAGACCACACAGAAAACAACATTTAAACCCCACAATAGGGTTTCTTCATTGGCAATCTCTATAATCAAATCTAGAACAAGGAATGCTATCTGAGAGTCCCGAAATTTCTCTAATGTCCCCAGATGTCCCTACACCGCAGAGTTACAATTTGTACTTAGCAAGCCAGGCAACCTTCATTGCTCCTATGATTCCTGCACTCTAATGTGTTGGAGAGGTATCAAATTGTTCTGCAAAGTGAGGTCAAAGAATTAGGACACACGATTCTATATAATTAATTTCCCACCTTTGTACTTGGAGGGGCTTTATAGCTACCAGTATGGGCTTAACCTTATTTGAGCCTTCACACATCCAGTTCATTCATGTAAAAAAAAACAGGAATCCTGTACTCTGAAATTATTTCAAGAAAAACTAAGAAATTCTTGGTAATAAAACAGAATTAATGTGTTAAAATGTACTGTATGTAAAATATTCTAGCAAAGTTAATTAATACTGCGTAACACAATAACAGAATTAATGTGTTAAAATATAATGAATGTAAAATATTCTAGCAAAGTTAATTAATACTGCGTAATACGATATGATTACTTAATGTTGTCACTTAGTAAACAAAATCTTCCATTCCTTAAACCAATGAAGCAAATATAAATCAGCTGCAGATAGATTTTTTCTTTGAATTAATTATTTTCATGCAGGGTTTTTATACTGTGCATCTACAAGTATACTCATCTTTCTTAACTAGTGCTTTCTGAAACCCACATAAAGTCATCTACTAGCTGGAGATATGTAGAGCTTTTTGTAGCTTTAGAAAATATATGCACTTGATTAATAAAAAACAATTCAACAATACATTATTTCACAATTAGACATAAAATAATGACTCCAATTTTACCAAAGCATGACCTTTATTAATTATATATAAAAGCAAAAATTGCAGACATTTTTCTTACAGCTTATGGCATAACTGAAGACATACAGTACTTATAAGTATGTTCTGAAAAAGAAAATATGCTTTAAATTAGGATAAATCAATGTTTTTCATTGACCCTGAAAGGCAAATATGTATTAGTCTTAATTGCATCATTGAATATTTGAGTAGTTCAAACTAATATTGTCTTCTTGCTCAAATACTTGCTTTTCAAAAAGCTTTTCAACTTGCTATGTTGTAAAATGAAAACACTCCATAACATAAACTTTTATTACATAAATGTGAGTGGAAAATGCATTTGGCCTTATAATATGCCAGTAATACATACATGATGTTTTTGAAATGTTTGAAAACTATCTCCGAAAGTCAATTAGAGTTTAAATATAATGCAACAAATGAGTAACTATCATATTTTTCTCATTTGATATTCTGAAAATGTATTCTACAATGCAAAAGCATTTATTACATCAAAGAATGTGAAGTTTAGAAATGCAATATTGAAATCATAATACATTTCCTACACAAAGAATCACATTACCTTTGTAAATAAAATGACAAATGATCTAATCCACCTTTTATATAACATCTCTAGTGATAACCATCACAATGCGATTCAAATTCAAGGATATTCACATTACTGTTGAAGTGAAGACTAAAATTATGTTCAAGAATGAAGAGAAATGAAGTGTTTTAAAAGGACTGCACAAAATAATGTTCTTTTACCTATTGTTTCACTTTGTTGCCTGTTATTTGTAATATCTTGCTTTATTTTTGATAACTACTCTGTTATAATCTCTTCAGGTAATGAGTCTGAATTGAATGTTTAAAAGAAAGAAACAGCTTTCTGACAGTAGCCATACATATCGTGACAGGCAGCCCTGGGCCTTTACCTTGCTGGGACGCCAGCTGGATGGAAGAACCGGGGGAGAGAGCATCTCTGAGGCACTACCTCCCGATGGACACTAGAGGGCAGCCCTCCTGGGTGGCTGTGGCACCATGGATTCCCGCAGGGCACGCTGGGATTTTGGCACAGCCCGGTTGGGTTCCTTGGGAGCTGCAGAGCCATACAATGGACTTCCACCACACCTGGGAGTGATGCCAGGTAATACTGAAGAACCACCTGGAGCACTCCCAGGAGTAGAATAAAAGGAGCCGCTTCACTACATTCGAGGAGCCAGAGTCAGGAGGAAGTGGACGAGGCTTGCTGGGAAAGGAGTGGAGGCGGAGAGAAAGAGAGACGGAAAAGACTGTGCTTTGTCTTGTGGACATTATGCTCTTGTGGGGAGCAAAGAAAGTGTTTTCCCACCTATAAATAAGGGTGTGCTGTGTAACAATTTGTGTCCTGCCTGTCTGTGTAGGGGTTAGGGCGGCTGTACGCGCCCTGGTGGTCCACAATATATACACCAATCAGCCATAGCTTTAAAACCACTGACAGCTGAACTCTGTAACATTATCTTGTCAAGGGGCAGAATATATTACACAGCAAGTGAACAGTCAGTTCTAGAGTGTGGTGTTTTGGGGGAAGAAAAAAATGGGCAAGAGTAAGATTCTGAGTGACTTTGACAATGGAAAAATTGTGATGGCTAGATGACTGGGTCAGAGCATCTACAAAATGGCAGGTGTTGTGGAGTGTTCTTGATATGCAGTGGTTAGTACCTACCAAAAATGGTCTAAAGTAGTATATCCATTGAAATGGGAACAGGGTCATGGACATCCAAGTCTCGTGGAGAGTGAAGGCTAATTCATCTGAACTGATCGCACAGAACAGCTTAAAATATCTGCTGCTAATATTTTGGTGTCACATAAAACAGAAGATTTGCAAGTTCAGAGCTTATAAGACAGCAAGTTTCACTGGTAAGAATGGTTGTGTTTAATGAAGTTACAAGCTGTAAACACCCAGTTTTTAGGAATGCTATCATGAATAAGAACATTTGTCAGGTTCTACTTTTGGGTGTGCAATTTATTGTGCGTTGGTGAAGAAATGAAACTTCTGCATCAATCTGATTGTAACTGATTGTCTAAGAGTGATTCAGTATAACCCACAACCCCACTGAAAGTGGAACTACTGCATTTATTTAGTTGTACACATAGAATGTTTAAGCTTACAGATGAAGGACACATTTAAGAAGTATAAGCACCCCTTCTCCTTCAAAGAAGACAGCCTATACCCCTATTGGTGGAAGATGCTTGTCAAGGACCTTAAGACAGGCTTAAATTATGGACTGAAAAAGAGACTCAATCCATCCATTCTATCAAAGGGCCATAATGGATCACATTGGACCAGCAACCAAAAAACATACAAAGATAGAGAGCCATGTTGTAGCCTAAGCAAGAAAGATGATCTGCTTATTATTAAAGTTGTACTGGTATTATTTTACAAACACTCATATTTAATCTGCTTATGTTTTGGGCAAAATTGGAATCCCTAAAATAATCTATGAATAGGAAAAATTGGAAACCCTAAAATAATCTATGAATAGAATTGATGGCCAAGATTTGCCAAAGCATTCTTTGCAGTGAGTATGCTGTGTTCACTACTGACCTCGTGCACCAAATATTTTCTTGGAAATTAAGGCTTGCCAGCTTCACCACCATCCACAAACCTTTGTAGTCCTGTTCTGAGACTATGCCATATCACCTCTAGAAGCTGGTCAGAAAAGATGAAGATACCCAGGTTTTCTGCACATTTCAAAGGAAAGCTTTGGTTGTCCTTATTGACTATACCTGAGATGTGATGCGCCCACCTCGGATAATCAGTAATAGGACATCCTAGAAATGTAAAACTGTTGACTTTCTGATACAGAGATCCAAATATAATCTGCCTCCTCCTACCTGAGCTAAATGCCCATCTCCTTGGTTGTGTTGACATTAAGGAAGAGACTTTTTGTCCTTAAACCACTGTGTCACAAAGCAAATCCTTTTCTGTAAGTAGCCTCACTGCTATGGGTAGACAGGCCTACGATGGTGTTGATATCCATAAATTTAATGATGGAGTTGGAGCTGTGCTAGATCATGGCATCATATTTGAACAATGAGTACAGTACAACATAAGGCTCCTCACACTACCCCATGGAGTGCCTATTTTGGATAATGAGTATTAGTAATACATATAATAGCAGAAGTAACAGTAGTAGTAGTAGTAGTAATAGTAGCAGTAATGTGTCTTGTCCAGAGTTTATTGAAATTTTTACTTGCATGTTCAACCAACCTGCCACTCATCACCACTATCTGGCACCATAATTAAAGAAGAAAGTAAGAATAATAGTTGTATTTATTAAAAAGTATTAAACCAAAAGATATACATTGATGGTCATTGTGGAAAATCACAGTAGTGAGTGACTAATGGGTTTAGTGCTTAACTGAGAAAAACATATCATTAAAGGAAAAGGGAGCATACAGGGCATTCATCAGACCCTGAATATTATAGAAACGTGTAATTTAACATAAAGATTAAGAGTTTTGATTGCTACAATGCATGCATGCTAACATGCTATTCATTGAAAGCACAAGTGAGAATAAATGTAATTTTCTGAGAAACATTTTGCCTTAAAATATGCTAAATTCTTGAAATGGGTCAGCATAACTGCTGGATTAAGGCAGGTCTGTTGTATAGTGAGGTGAAATTATGCAGCAGCAAATCTTGTATTAATTTCTGTAGCACTACTCTAGTTTGGTGGAGAGATATTACAACCAAATTCCCAATGCTTGTTTCTCTGGACCAGTCACACATCTCTCTCTGTTATGTCTGTTCCCCATGAGTGGGTGTTTTCAACTGGATATGGTGACAGCAGAGAAGTCCAAAATTCAAATGGAGAATGTGGACATGCTCATTTTCTTAAAAAGAAATAAGACATTATAGTCATTCATAAATCCAGTCAGTAGTAAGACATTCAAGCAGATAGTACAAGGGAAACCATTGCTACTGCATTGTTTGATTGTGTACAAATTTGTAGTCTAATAATAACTAACAAAACAAGAAGTTAAATTTAAATTTGAAATATTTCAATTGTATTATGTTACTGCACAGCAAATATTTATATTTTCCCAATTATTTTATGTTCATTAAAAAAATAGCTTACAAAACTTTACATAAAAATTTAAGTTCAGTAGACACCTAGTGGGTAACCTAAGTGCTGCTGATTATCACTAATACTGGCGTCACGAACAGGATTGGGGCTACATTACTAACCGTATCATATTTATAATGTATCATATATTTAAAAAATATGCTTCTGATAATGTCGGCATGGAAGGGACCGGCCAGGTATTGAGGATACCGGGATGGATGCGCGCACAGTCATGGACACCCCGGGCCGGATTACTGCTCCAATAGACTGGCACCCAAACTGGAAGGAGAGATCAATCTCTTAACAGGGTAAGGGGTGGTCTTGCAACATGATCGGGTCAGAGCTCCAAGGCAAGAAGGTAAAAGTGGGGAAGTTCTAGTCTGGCTTGTGACATCCATTATCTGGTATATTGCTGGTACAGTTAATTTGAACGAGAATCTTCACTGCAATATAGTGGAGGGAGGCAGTTGCAGAAAAAGAACCAGCTGCCTCACGGATGTCCAAAGCCTGCTAGAGAAAATAAGTGCTGTGTTGGGAAACACTGTTATTCACAAAGTTACACCCTACCATTAGAAATAATGCTTTGCAAAGTTATGAACAACTGCACATTATCAAGAGTTGATGCATGCAGGCATGTGTTATGTTACCTTGTTGTCAGATGAGTCTCCTGTGCAGCAGGGGCTGGCAGTCAATCACTTAAAACAGAACAGCTTCAGGGCACTAAGTACTGCCAGTATAGCAGCCCAATATAATCTACGTGATTCATCCACCCATTAAAAACATAGTTTATGAGCTGTGCAGCTGTTGCTGCCACACGCTGCTCAAAGGTTAATGCAGCAACCCCCAACACTGATAAGTGTCATGAAATGTGTGTTAAAAATGTTAATATACCATCAGGGAATTGAAAACACACAGAAACTAAGAAACTACTGACGTTATCTGGGAAGTATTGCTTAAATAAGCTAGTGTTAAAAAGGAAACTGCAGAATGTGTACACAAATAACACTAAAATATAAAGAACTCTGACTTAAATTGGAAAAAGAACAAATAAAAATTGGTGTTAACTTTGCAATGAGAAGAATGAATGTAATTTACATTCGTGTGAGTACTGGTCATACTTTAGGAAGGTATCCATTGGATAAGTCTGGATTTAAAATGAGACAACTTCTCACATGACATAAAGAAATATGATTTTACATGTACAAAATTGGGTTAAAGTATTTGGTGAAATTAAAATGTCTCCACTTTTGTTTAAAACTAGTCGTAAACGTGCAAAACATTTCTCCTTTCAAACCCTGAACAAGTTTACAGGAAAAATGCTCTTTGAATAATTGTAAAAGGCAAGGGAGACAATTTCTTGCAATAATCAGAAAGTACCCGATGTGTGTGTGTGGAGGTTGTGTGTTTAAGGAATTATTACGGTGGAGTGTGTGGTGGCACATGATTAGTACCCTGGTCCGGTGATGGGAAGAAAAAGTTAAAGTTTATGTTTTTTCTTTTTGAGTTAGTATATTCTCTGTGACTGCGTAGCTTTTTCTGGGAAAGCTTTCTTGTTGTAGAATTGTGCTGCGTGGCTTCCCGATGGTTGGATTCAGTCCTTACTGATGCAGAACTGGATCACCATGGAAATATTTTTTCCTTGATTGCCACTGACTCGGTTTGCCACAGAGTCTCCTTGATCTGGAGACCAGCGCCATATGAAGCTGAGCTAGATGTGCTCACAATTTGGCAAAGGTAATACCAGGTTGTGTCCTGAGAGGTTGTTTGATTGTCGTGATAAGTAAATATAAGAATGAATGGCAAGGAATGTTTAAGTGCACAACCTTGAGTGAGTTTAAAGTGCGTGTGATAGAGATCTCTGCGAATGAAGAGCAATTGTAAAAGAACTTTACTCTGTGAATGAAGTGCAATTATAAAAGAAATGTAAGTGAGTATGAGACTATGTTTTGTTAAAAACAATGTATGAGAATATGTGGTGATGTTTGAAAGAATGAAGCAATTGCTAAGTGCATATGATTGAATGCAAAGATTGGAGGTTGCTGCTAAGAGGCAGTGGAGGCTGTCGTTTGTGAAAAATTGCTTTCTCCAGTGTGCTGAATGTTGTCCAAAGAACTTCTGCCTTAGCCAAGTAAGCTACTTGGGAATGAAGTAGGATATATCTAGTTAGACATAACACAAGAGTATTTTGGTTGACAGATAAACACTTTTGTTCTGGGGCTGGGGTAGCAGATGCCCTTATATGTCGTTATTTGTAAGTCTGTGTCTATTAAAAGTCTGTGTTTCTTTGTGTGTCCGCTGACTAATCAGTAATGTGAAGCAGATCCCAAGGGTGGGGGACGCCCCACATAGTAATAGGGGATCAAATCCAAATTTTGGACATAGTAATATATGTGAATGTTTAAAAATGCTACAGTAAATAAAATTAAAAGTGAAAATAATAATGTTAAATATTAATTGGTATTGGTAATTAATCTTGTATGCTAATGAGTGAGCCTGAAATGTCATTGATGAAGCCTAGAAACAGACCTACTGACCTTGCTGAGTCTTAGTGAAGCCAGAAGGACAGCTTGTAGCGTGGTCAGATAGGAATTATAATATCTGAATTTCAATAAAGTATTATGAGCATAAAAGATATGTAACTTCGAACTATAGATGTTCTTTTTCTCCAGATTCAGCAAACACCCTGTAACCAATGGATGAAACACACAGGATATTCAATATACAAGCTGCAAAAAATAGTTTAACAGCAAGTTTGGGCATAAAAATGAGATGTAATCTGACCAACGGGTAGTGAATGTTTGATTATCAAACATTGATTAATGAACAGCAATTACTGGAATTATTTCCTTGAATGCTGATTAGTTGTGCAAGTGTAAGGGTGTAACATCCTGTATAATAAAATGCTTAATTGATAAAAATAATTGTGAGGTGCAAATGGGCTCTGGATGTTGCTATATTACATTAGACTAATTTCTTTCTCTAGTTTTCACATACAATACAGTAAAGAGGGTTTACATATTTTGATGTTTGGGAAAGGATTATTATTATTAACACTTCAGTAATAATGAAATGTATTAGAACTGAAATACATGCATTCATTGGTATCTGTTAGTGATTAATTTTATGAAGATTTATTGTTACATCAATTTATTAAGGTTAGTGCTCAGTGATAATGCACATAGTTGAATAGATTACTAAGTCAGTTATACATCAGCAATTTATGTTAATATGGGAATAATTCAAATGTTTAACATTAGTGTACAGAAACTGTGCTTTTGTAATATCTTAAAGAATTTAAGAGATTTGTCTCTTGATAAGATAGCTATAGTTTGTTATAAGGTTTTCCTTTGAATACACCCATAAATTGAAATATGTAACATCTTGTTATAGTTTAAGACACCTGTGTTGGATAACTGATGCAATGTGTTTTGTTTTGTTTGGTGTATTATCCTACTGAAGAAACATTTTCACTAACCTGGAGTGGTGGGTGGCCGGCTAAATATTCCGTTCCTCACCCCCAGGCCGCCAGGTGGAGCTCTCACAACAACATGGGCGTTCCCTGAGTTCCAGCATGGCCTCATGGACTTTGTAGTTTATATGCACAGCCCTGCTGGGTACCATGGGGACCACCAGGAGTCGCTGTAAGGGGGCTGTCGGACTCTTACGTGCCCTACAACCCGGAAGTGCGTCATGATCATATGACAAGAAGAAACGACGTGCTTCCGGGTTGAAGAAAGGAGCTTTTTATCCGACCCGGAAGTGTTCATGATCACATAGACAAAAGAGAGAAGCGCTTCCGGGTCATGGACTATATAAAGGACTCTGGGAAACCAGTACACTGAGCTGAGCTGGGAGGAAGGGTGGCGAAGTGTCTGGGAGTGTGGAGGATTGATTATTGAGAGAATTGATTAATTATGAGTATTGTGGAGTGGAGGGTGCTTTGTGCATGTTATTGTTCAAATAAAAATAATATTTGGACTTTTACCTGGTATTTGGCGTATTGTCCGAGGATTCAAGAGGACAACAGTGACCTCAATCTGTCACACTGGTTAAAATGTAATAACTTGCAATATTAGTTTATCTCTGGTTGTTTTTCATGATGTATGTATATGAGACTGGAAACAGAGTCTAGGATTTCCATTAATAGTGCTCTGTATTGTATTATACATATGTCTGATGAAGCATTGTTTTATGCTATGTATTTGCTTTACCCTTCACGCTTCTTCATTTAGTATAGCAAGTATTTTAGTTTGGCCACTTGATTTAGTGGTTGTTCAAACCTCCAACTCAGTGGTGGTGCTTTATCAATGAAGAAAAGATGGTGTTCTACAAAGATTCAAAGTGACTGTACTGTACTGACTCTTGGTCTGCTGCACATACCTGATAATAGCTGGTGAAGAAATAAGTCACTTATCCAGAGTGGAAGAATTGCAGAATCAAACAAAGAATATACTGTAAGTCCAGCTAAATAAATCTAACGTCATGATATGGTTGTGCATATATTTTCATGACAGAAACAAAGTATTTATGGATTTTAACAAGCAGACTGTGAAATGCCACTGAAGTAAAGTGATGAGATGACAGCTGTTGGATGCAAGGACTATCATGATTACTGCTACATCAAGTGCAGCACGTAAAGTGAAATGTTCCTCTGCTGAATGGAAAGTCACCATGGGTGTATCTCATTTGCTCATAATGGCAATCAGACTGTTTAGTTTCTGTTCCAGTAATGGCAAAGACTATTTAGTTCCTGTACCAGCCACACATTTGTTCAGAGGGATCTACAAAGCTACCAAGCAAAAGACTTTGTCTACAAACCACTGGGATGGACAAGGCACGTATAGTAAGTTTAGAAAAAAAAAAAGAAAATATTTTAAAGTGTTATAAGAGGGGCTCAAAGGTATGAGGATAAGCATAATTCACCACCAATGATATTGAATTGTAAACTGAAGGGGAAGTTGGGGAGGATAAAATATAGTGGAATGTTTTCTCTACAAATTATGCAATAATACTGGTAAAAAACAATTATAATAATCATAGCAATAGATTTGGAATAGCACCTGATTTGTGTTACAACTATTATAACACATTAAAAGGGATCCAACACCAAAGGGTGGGCACATATATCAACATACTCTAGTTAGAAATTTTATAAGTGCCAAAGGACAGTAAAGTCCATTAAGGAGCTCCTTAGATTCTTATTGTAATCTGAGGCTATGGTACCCACTACATGAGACCAGTGATATTCAGTTGCAACACTTTGTAAATAATGTAAGACACAACAAAAGAAAGAATATATTCACCACTGAAGAAGAAATTAAGGAGATAATAATAATAATAATAATTCATTACATTTATATAGCACTCTCCACATACACCACAGGTTGGATTTAGTGATCACCATTTAGTAACGCTATGTTAATTGTAGTTGTCCAACTAATTTTGTTGTTAATTGTCATTGTCATCATTTTTACTGTTGTAAATATTTATTTACACTTGTGCATTAGACAAATGAAACAGGAGTTAGATCGACATTATGCCCCATTTCTCTACAGACATTCTTGAGGAACTGTCTACACTGTGATGGGGGTTCGAATACCTTTTGCTTTGTGGATAAGACCCTCAAGGATTGTTTTGACACAGGCACAGTGACAAGGATGGATTGCAAGCATAAGTCTGATATGTCACTGTGCTCTGTGCAAATCTATCTTATGAAATCTGCATTTTTCTGCTCACATGCACAGCTGACACATAGCCAGACTAAGCACAGTGGTTCACCACATAGAACTTCTAGGCAAGCAGTACGACATAAGATAGAACAACTGGAACAACTAGAAAGCATGCAGTCAGACTGTGAGATGCTGTGTGCTATTTCTATCTGTTAAGTCAGCATGGAATTGTATCCTCATTTAAGCAAGTTGCCTTGTTTGAAATTGCATGTTCGCCTAAGGGGGGGCCTGTACGTGGAGAAAACAGTATAAAGCCATGGAACATTACCAAGCACACCTTTGAAGACAAAGAACGGATGGGAGATACCATCATCTGTTCCTGAAAATGCTATCCATTGCTCCGACGACACTGACAGACTTTACACCTCGGACCCCACTCCCGGAACTAGGTTTTGTCATTGGCTTCATTCGTCTGATATGCAGCATAAGCCGACATTAAACAAAGCTAAGTTATTTCTCCTGCATGATTTCTTACCACCGTATCACTAGGGAGGGGTATCACCTTTCATGTTATATCTATATAGATTCAGGTTACGTAATATGCTGTGAAAGTTCCAACATTGTAAATGGGCTCCAGGGGGTGGCAAATCTTATATTTTTTTAATATGACCTGTAACACTTACTAATTTCCTAAAGATAAAAGAAAGATGTATTAGAAAATTGGCAGAAGGCTGGGAGAGTTCTTCAAAACTAATGACAGATAGCAGAGGACATCTGTGTGGAATAGGTGGGGCCCTGTTACATATTATGGATGGTAAACCGTACTAGTGCCTGGTAGAACAGCACCTTTCACATAACATTCTTTACTCCTGAAAGTAATCCTGGGGTAAGATTTAAAGGTTACTCCCAGCTAGTGGTTGACTAAGCTGAAGTGAGTGATAGCAGAGGCATAACTGGCAGAGAGGTAGTGCGGCTGTTATGACACGCTAATGTTGAAGGGTTATTGTGAGCACCAAAAAATAACCAGGAGATGGCAATATGTAGCAACAGATCATGATCAGAAGAAAAAGTTGGGTGAGTGGCGAAAATGACAGACGCAAGGACAGGGGTGGCAGACTCCAGTCCTGGAGTGCTGCAGTGGCTACAGGTTTTCATTCTAACCCTTTTCCCAATCAGTGACCAGTTTTCACTGCTAATTAACTTCTTTTTCCCTTCATTTTAATAGCCCTGTTTTTAAGGATTCAGTGCTCTGAATTAATTATTTTCTTCATTAAATGACAGCCAAACAGACATCAACTGTGAAACAAGTCAACAGTTGACCAGCTAAATTGGGGCTTCAAACTCCAACTAATTTCACTCCTACCAGTTTCTAAATGAGAAGCCAATTCTTGCTGTTAATTAAACTCGTTATTTAATTCTATGGCTTGTCACTGCTCTCATTCTGACACAGCAGACATTTCCATAACTGTTGATTTTATGTTTTTTCTAAGAACATTGTCAAAATATTTTGGGGACCTGAGAGATCAACCTTACTGAGACCTTCACCTTTCTTTATTTTCAGATATTGTGTGATGGGCACGGGTGAGCTGGTCATGTGGCACCTTGTTTTGTGTCTCATTATTGTTTGGCAGCTAATTAAAAAAAAGAAACAACTAACAGGCCTGAATCTAGTTAATTAAAATTAAGGCAAAAGAAGTTAATTAGCAGCAAAAACTAATGAAGAAGATGGTTAGAATGAAAACCTGCAGCCACTGCGGCACTCCAGGACTGAAGTTTGACACCCCTGCGCTAGGACAACCAAAACATAATTTCAAAATGGGAATCTAAAGCTAGAAATGAAAAAAATTCAAACTGAAAACGAAACCTAATGCTAGAGCCTGCTTGATATAATCAAATGTTTTGTTTAAATTAAATTTAAAGAGTCATTAAAAACTTCTAGATATAACAGCATCTTCTACAGCAGTTTTCTTTTAAAGTGGAAAATCTAAAACTGAAATGATATTTAACAAGTGCAGTATGATTAAGCACAGAGCACTACTACATCCCGTCTGTAAGAGAAACCACCTGCACAACACCAGAAAGAGCAATTAGCATGTAATAAGAAAGAATTGCTATCTGAAAGAAAATGATCTTTCCACTAAATTACTCAAGCAAATAGGAAATATATATTTTTGTAAAAAATAATGTCAGTTAATGGAACCTGATTTTCTGTCTTTTTCAAATAAAAATGCATGTGTAATGACACTAATTTAATATTTGTTTTTCACTTTTGAAATGGAAAATGTGTCTTATATTAGTCTGATATCTCACGGCTTATTTAAAAAAATGTGAAAATGTGTAGAATACCTGTATTTGAAAACTAAATTTACTTTAATAAAAATTGTCTATGCAAATTCTGGCTGTTACATAAAATGGTCTAATAAGCAGCCATTGTAACTATAATGATGTATTTTAAAACATGTAACCTTCTCAAGGTTAATATGATCTGGGAAGATTATAAACATGTTTCTTTCACAGATTATTGACTAGTTATTCTATTTGAATTGTGCATTGTTGAAATCAAGTTTTGATGTAGCTTTACACATGGCTAATCCTATTATAATTATTACTGAGATAAATTCCTAAAGAAGAATACATCAAATCCAAAGGTGCCACAGCTTAAAATGCTACAATTTTCAAAAACCTTAGAAAACAGAACTGAAGCTTTTTATCTTGCTAATCAGGTTATAATACAAACAGTAAACTATAGCTTGTGAATAAATACGTTCATTCACTTTTTTCACTTAAAAATTAATACACTTATTCTAGGTCATAGTGGATGTAGATGTCATAATGCAAAGCACTTATTGCATAAATTTACTGTATATGTGAACTTTAAAGTGATTGTTTGTTAGCAGACTATGACATCTCTGTTAATGGATGGCTCTGTTCGTTCCTTTTCCTGTTAAATTCCTTGTAAGTGATTTGGGACTGAAGTAATTGGAAACAAAGGTTCGCAGAGTTATTTTTCATTGCCGGAGGCAATTCAATTAGCCACAAGAACAGGTCACATTAAATTTTAAACATTACATACTCTGATTTAACAAACATTCCTAAGATCCTATAAGAAAATTATAGTTCGACTTCCCCACACAATAATAACCGTACTAGTTATGTAAAAATAGCATTGCATATTCTATTAGCTCAATAGTAAGCTTTAATTAAAACAGCGTTTCTAATTTAAAACAAGTATTTTCCATTAAGCTGCATTATTTAAATTCTGTTGCTTTTATTGTTTTGTTTCTTGAACTGTAGGCTGCACCATTATTCTTCTCTTCATCTAAGATGGAAGTATGCACTCCATCTTATTACTTCATTCTCATTTAATACACCTTTATAAAAACAAACAATTTAGGGTAATTAAGCACGCTGCATAAGTTTACACTTTGCACTTAACCGCTACTCTTATGTGTTTTACTTTCCTAATTACCTGTAAGTAACCTATAGCATTCCTTTCTTTACCTGGATTATCTGTATAAATTGTGTTTTTGACAATTACATATATTTATATTACTGAATCTTACCTTTCCAATGTATTATTATAAGTTTTGATTCACTTTGTCAGTGGCTTCTACTGTTGATGACCTGTACCCAGCGTCTGAAATGGGTCAGTACTTCTCAATTTTTTGCTGGTGTGTACTAGTGAACTTTGCTACATGCCAGAAGTATTTTGGTATTTTGAAGTGTACTGGCTCACATCATGGGCATTCAGACCACTTTTGCCACTCCAAGGGTAACCCCCCCAGGTCTCTGATTGCAGTGTAAAAGTCTTTAATGGGGGCAACCAGGAGACAAACACTCACCAAAGCCCAACAAACCCCCCCCCCCCCCCCCCATAGGAATCATTGGTTATGTAAGGGGACAAAAAAATCTAATCTACTGTGGCTGGTTCCGCAACTTTTGTATTTTCACTTCTTGCACTGCCTGTGCCTGTACCATTATACTTTCTGCTTTTCATCCATGCTAACAGTAGCTGTAGCCCTTCTTTTTAGAAGAATGTAATCCATAATCATTTACTGTAAAGCTAAAGGCTAATCTTTCAGCTGTAATATAAACAGAATACCACAGTCTCCCATTGTGGAGAATCTATAATAATAAAAGGCAAAGCCCTCACTGACTGACTGACTGACTGACTGACTCACTCATCACTAATTCTCCAACTTCCCGTGTAGGTGGAAGGCTGAAATTTGGCAGGCTCATTCCTTACAGCTTACTTACAAAAGTTAGGCAGGTTTCATTTCGAAATTCAAAGCGTAATGGTCATAACTGGAACATATTTTTTGTCCATACACTGTAATGGAGGAGGCGGAGTCACGTATCGCGTCATCACGCCTCCTACGTAATCACGTGAACTAAAAACAAGGAAGAGATTTACAGCACGAGTCACACGCGGGAACGAAGGTAAATGACGTTAATTTTTGACTGTCTTTTAATACTGTGTAAGCATACATATTAACACATGTGCAATTAGACGTGTGTATTTACGAGGTGATTTCTCAGGCTTAAAAGCTCACCTTTTATCAAACGCGGGAACAAAGGTAACTGACGTTGTTCACTGTCTTTTAATACTGTGTAACCATACATATTAACACATGTCCAATTAAACGTGTGCATTTACGGGGTGATTTCTCAGGCTTAAAAGCTCGCCTTTTACTAAAAAGGTAAATGCAAAACTATTTTCAATCAGTTTATTGAAACGCTCCCGTTAAGGATTGCAATAACATATTCGCGAGATAAAAGAACGAAGTAGGGGGAAATGGAGGAACAGCCGCAAACAGCGAAGAGCAAAAAATTAATTAAACAATTGAGAACGGAGCGAGTTAAGCATACAAGCATGTTCATAAGGGAAACAAAGCACGGTGTAAAACGTAAGTTTAAATTAAGTTTATAGAAACGCTCCCGCTGCGGATTGCAATAACATATTCGCGAGATAAAAGTTTAATGAGAAGACACGAGGTATAAACGAACCACACGCCGTGGCGCAACGTTAGGGGCAACAGTTTCAACCATTCTATGATCTGCTTCTCGCAACTGAAAGACGGCACATGGAGGATGTTAGCCGACTTGCTGACCGCAACGTTAGGGGCTTCAAGTATGGCGCTGACGCCACATCTCAGTGCCAACACTTTGCAGACTGTACTTAAAAGACACGCCCTCCTCAGTGGACAGTTAAAAACACCAATCAAACTAACGATGACATCAAGTATTACCCAATCAAAAGTAGGAAAGGAGGCATCTTCATAAAATGCGTGTGGGATGATTTGCATGAGACGCTGCTTTAAAAAAAAAATGATAAAAAAAATACGGGATAAATCCCGTCCAGTATTGATTCAAAACGGGACGCGCAATTTCATTCTCAAACACGGCACGATTCCGTATTTTAAAGGACGGGTGGCAACCCTACAGTGCCAGGTAACCACCCATACAATCAGATTGTGATTCAGACTAGGAATGCAATGAATGTAATTACCCCGATCTACATACAAGGCGAAAGTCTTGCAACATTCAAAGATGATGGTTTGGGATAAGTACACCATACAACATAAAACAGCTTATGAAGCCTTGAACCGAAAAAAGCAAGATCTCAGAGATCGTAAAAAAAAAAATAGGAGGTAATGTCGTTTTACTCGCTGTACATTTTAGTCAAACATTAGCAGTTATTCCACGAGGGAGACCAGCAGATGAACTCAACGCGTGTTTAAAATCCATGCTTCTCCCACGCTCGGTTATATGTCGCGTGTTCTCCGGTAGGTGCACCAAAAAATGTATACATTTAAGCATGTAATGGGCAAACAAAAAATGACGTATACCCGAAGGCACTGCAGTAGTACTTAATGTAACTTTACTTCTTAAATGTTAATGTTTTACTGTTTAATAATTTATACGCTTCTTATATGTTGTTCAAATTCTTTTATCAAAATACCAGTGACAGCGCAATGCACGATAACATGGAGTGAATACACCATACGCATCTGCCCACGGCTGCCCTGCTGTGCGCAGATACCAGTTGATTCTACAATAAAATAAAATAAACATAAAAAGAGTAAAACAATCATCACCCATAAAGCGTGTGTGTGTGTATATATGTGTATATATATATGTTGATATGTGGATGTGTATATGTATATATCACCCATAAAGCGGATAGTAGACGTGACGTACTATTTGTGTACCACATTTCAAGTGTATAGGTGAAACGGTTTGCGAGCTACAGGTCATTTAAAATCCTGGACAGACACACAAATTGCCACGGTAGCAAATTACAGAAGAAGATTTTACTGTTTAATAATTTATATTTATATGAAATGTGCTTCTTATATATTACTTCATATTCTCATATGATAATGATGTTAATGTTTATATTGATTTCTGTGTTATTAAAACTGCATGTATGTGTGTATATGTATATATATATATATATATATATATATATATATATATATATATATATATATATATATATATATATATATACTAGCAAAATACCCGCGCTTCGCAGCGGAGAAGTACTGTGTTAAAGAGGTTATGAAAAAAAAAGGAAACATTTTAAAAATAACGTAACATGATTGACAATGAAAGCCCGTTTCAGTCAGTAAGTCTTATGTGTGTGTTTATGTATGTGTGTATATATATGTAGATGTGTATATGTAGATATGTATATATATGTATATGTATATAAATGTTTATGTGTGTGTGTATATTATATATATAATATATATATATATATATATATATATATATATATATATATATATATATATATATATATATATAAAAAGACAGCAACAGTTATAAGAATGACAACACTATTACATTGACAATCATGTTACGTTATTTTTAAAATATTTCCTTTTTTTTTCATAACCTCTTTAACACACTACTTCTCCGCTGCGAAGCGCGGGTATTTTGCTAGTGTATATATATATGACAGCAACACTCATAACAATGACAACACTATTACATTGACAATCATGTTACGTTATTTTTAAAATGTTTCCTTTACTTTTTCATAACCTCTTTAACACACTACTTCTCCGCTGCGAAGCGCGGGTATTTTGCTAGTGTATAATAAAAGTTTTTTTTAATTAAGAGAGAATAAAAATTTGCCCTAAATTTACTAATGTCATCATGACTTATAGGAAATGAAAATGGTTTGAAAGAGATAAAACAAAGAGTAATAATTAAAAAGGCATGGGCTGGAAAACAAAACAAAAAAAATATCCAAAAGTTAAAGTAAAAAACAGTCCATCACTCCCTGGTCAAAATTCTCTTCACTTGCTACTAAATGTAAAAATCTCAAAAGGGAAAAATGGTTGTCTTTAACCTAAAGCAAGGATGCACCATCTTACATAGGTGGGGCATAATTAACAAAATCTATATATATAAACGCCAAATATCACTGATTCACTCATCACGAAATCTCCTGAACCATGAGGACTTGGAACTTGAAATTTGGAATGTTGGTTACCCTTGGCACATAGGTGCTCGCTAAGAAATGGTTTTCAAAATTTTGTGGTCCAAGCACATTCTGCCTGTATGTCTGTCCGCTTTTCACGAGAGAATTACTTAACGGATTTAGATCTAGTTGTTTTCTATATTTGCTAGAACTTTCTGGTTGATTTTACGACTTCTCTCATCACGCTAAGTACAATAATTCACTTGCGGTACCGATGTATTTATGCAAATCCAAGAGAGTGGCTGTGGGCCGAGAGCAGTGGGGCGGGGCCTTCCTTATTCACTCGCCAGCCTCTGTTCAAGTTGGTGTATGTCTCACCACGTGTTGGAATGCATCTTGCCTCTGCTTAGCTAGTGATACCTGTTTGTTCAACAGACATTATCATCTACATATTGTTCAGGAGTAATGTTTGACATTTTTGAGAGAGAGATCAGAGCTCCATGTGTTTTAGAGGGTAGCTGCTGATTGCCAGAGATATCATGGCTATGTGCTTTTCTCCCCACGTGGGGAATGCTCTCCTGTCAGAGCTGAACACGATCAGATATAGTGCCAATGTCTATTTATTTTTAAAGTTTGTCCTGTTTCATTACTATGTGGGCGCAGCCACAGGGTACAGCTAGTTTTTAAATAAACTGGTTGTCTTGTAACCAGCAATAGGCTTAATAACAGTAAAAAAATAGCTACTGTTGTGAAAATGATTAAAAAAGGTTTACTTCCAGAAAAAACAATGGAATCGAGGTGATAGCACCAAACATAACAATAAAAAAAAATCCCAATTCAAAATAATGATAAAAAATGAACAAAAATTCCATGAGGGGGGCAAATGACATTTCACAAATGCAGGTTAGAGGTGGTGTTGGATGATATGAAAAGAATGGGTTTCATTCAAAGGATGCTCAAGGAGATAAATGATTTGGGTGGGAACTGGCTAATCTGTATGAATATGGAAAATGACTGTTAGACTGGTAATGATGGTGATGATGATGATGACAAATACAATGAAATTGTTACTCTCCATGTGACATATTGTAGCAGAACCAAGGAATGAAAATGGAGAAGGATATGAAAACAGTAAGTAAATAGGCTTTACTAGCAACATGATGAAAAGCAGGAGCTAACCCTGGAATGGGCATTTTGCACAAGATGTAAAAAATAAAAGGAAAAAACAAGATGCAAGCCGCAAGATGGCACCCTATTTCCTCACCATCTTCACTACCTTAAAAGTAACTTGCAAGAGAGATAAATAAAATGGTTCATGCATTTAACTGAATATAAAGTGAATGACATTCAAAAAATACCTACAGTAGTATGGCTGTGCAAAAATATACAACTAAACTGAAAATAATAATTTGGAAACATTTTTGTGTACCGGTATTTTGTTTCAATTAACATACTGATATAATTCTAAAACAATAAGCTTAAAATCCATGCAATTTATATAGTTCTTCAGGTATAGGATGCATGCATTTACTCACCATATTTAATGTTTGATACACAAACCAAAGCAGCTAGCTATTATTTTCTTTAAGTTGTGAACATAACCATATTTTATTTGCATTCATGTTTAAACTCTTGATATTACTCAATTGCTAACTAAATATATTTGATGTTCCACAAACATTCTTTTTTTTTTTCATTTTGTGTAACCACACTGTGTAAATGACATAATATTTTGAAAGAACGCTTTTGAAATATTTTGATGGAATCTGCAAATTTAATAAAACTGCAGTAATTACTTTTGCTGCCTGGATATTTTGAGCTCCTTGAAAAGATGGGACAGGCTTTTAAAGTCAAACATAGTGCAGATTTTCTGTTTATGCAACACAATAATGGAAGCTTTTACATAACCAATTTAACACACTTTCATCCTCACCATGCAAAACAAGATCTGAACAACATCTGAGTGACAGCATGCATGTCAAAATGATATTCCTTATTTTGTGTTTATTTTTTTGGAGTTGCGTAGGGCAGGGTAACTCTTTGCTGTTAATTGTGCTGCACATACGAGAAGATTGTTACAGAGACAAATGATGTTAAGGAGAGAATTTTTCAGCTTTTCTGATGAAGCTTTTTCAAATCATGTTCATCTGTAAAGTGAGAATAAAAACTTGCTCAGGCAGTTTAGTGATCACATTGTTCCTGAATCCTACCGAACTTGGCCCAGGCCCACTCCTTCCAAGTGGGCCAGGGCATGGTACAGTTGGCCCGGCACTGAGCGATCACACTAGTCAAATGAACTAGACTTTGGGAGGTTACAAACGTGCTCGAGAGCATAAGAAATTGCTAGTGTGAGTACACCCTTCATTTTTGTCTCACAATTGTCATGAGTCTGCTTCAATAATATGTTTAACATTTACATTTAACCTGGCAGAAAGCATTTGATAAGGTTCCACATGAGAGGTTGGGCATCAAATTAAAAGAAGTGGGAGTTCAAGGTGATGTTTTTAGATGGATGCAGAATTGGCTCAGACACAGGAAGCAGAGGGTGATGGTGCAAGGAACCTCATCAGAACTGGCCAATGTTAAGAATGGTGTTCCACAGGGGTCAGTGATAGGGCCGCTGCTATTTTTAATATATATAAATGATTTAGATAGGAATATAAGTAACAAGCTGATTAAGTTTGCAGATGATACCAAGATAGGTGGATTAGCAGATCATTTGGAATCTGTTATATCATTACAGAAAGACTTGGATAGCTTACAGGCTTGGGCAGATTTGTGGCAGATGAAATTTAATGTCAGTAAATGTAAAGTATTACACATAGGAAGTAAAAATGTTAGGTTTTAATACACAATGGGTGGTCGGAAAATCGAGAGTACACCTTATAAGAAGGATTTAGAAGTCATAGTGGATTCTAAGCTATTGACTTCCCGGCAGTGTTCAGAAGCAATTAACAAGGCTAACAGAATGTTAGGTTATATAACATGATGTGTGGAGTACAAGTCCAAGGAGGTTATGCTCAACCTTTAAAATGCACTGGTGAGGCCTCATCTTGAGTACTATGTGCAGTTTTGGTCTCCAGGCTACAAAAAGGACACAGGAGCGCTAGAAAAGGTCCAGAGAAGAGCGACTAGGCTGATTCCAGGGCTACAGGGGTTGAATTATGAGGAAAGATTAAAAGAGCTGAGCATATACAGTTTAAGCAAAAGAAGATTAAGAGGTGACATGATTGAAGTGTTTAAAATTATGAAGGGAATTAGTACAATGGATCGAGACTGATATTTTAAAATGACTTCATCAAGAACACGGGGACACAGTTGGAAACTCGTTAAGGGCAAATTTCGCACAAACATTAGGAAGTTTTTCTTTACACAAAGAACAATAGACACTTGGAATAAGCTACCAAGTAGTGTGGTAGACAGTAAGACGTTGGGAACTTTCAAAACTCGACTTGATGTTTTTTTGGAAGAAATAAGTGGATAGAACTGCCGAGCTTTGTTGGGCTGAATGGCCTGTTCTCATCTAGAGTGTTCTAATATTCTGGCATAAGTGATGGGTTTTAGGTTGTAGGTCTGGGCAGAGGAAGTGTATTTATTGCACATACATATCTGAGAGCACATAAACCCCTTTATTTGAACACAGGTATATATTTATGCCAGATTTTGTGTAGTTAATCTCTTTAATTTACCAGTTTTGTGTAAAATGAATCTGTTAGTAATCATTTACCATCAGAAAGTAGAAAGTACTTATATTGTAAATTCTGTGAGTTGAATCTGTCATAGACTATGCTGAATATCTGGAAAGAAATACTGCAAATGAAAAACAGAGGAGTCCTATTGGACAAATATTATTGTGAGAAGTGGTTATTTTAAAATGCTTTTGGGGCAAGGCAGAAGAATTATCAAGGTAATTGGTAGAGTTAAGGCACAATATAATTTTTTTAACTTTATAAAGTCAAAATCAAAGTCAGCCAAAAAGGAGCCTTTTCCTTAGAGGTTTTTGTTTCTTTTTATTTGCTTAAGTGAGGAGTCTGTTGGAAAGGTCTGCATTTTGTTAAGACAAAGCTCATATGCTACACAATATGTCCAGAACTTTATAGCAATATCCCACCCGTGTCATGGATCATGCCACAATGCTTGGCAATGCACCACACCTGCAGCCACAAGATGTTGACACCAATAACATGAACTTGAAGAGGTGTGAGAATGATGAAAAAAAGAAGTGATAAGAAATAAAATTAGTAAGAAAAACAGGACAACAAATTAATTAATAACCCACTCCTGACAACACTATACAATAGGGGTTCTCTGCCTTTTGTCTTAGTATGCCACTTCCAGAACGTTATATGTCTTGAAGTACCACCTTTTTTGCTTATATTGGCAAGTACTTAACTAATATTGGGTAATGCTATAGGGATTATTTCTTTATCTGCTCAAAAATGTTGTACTTTGAGGTTTGCACATGTGTGTTCACCTTTTAATTTTTCCTATGTACAAATGTTTGAATAGTGTGAATTAATATAGAATAAAAATTAGAAAGCCTGAAATTTTCATATTTCAATTTTTACAAAACAAACAATTTGGAGTTTTAATTTAATGAAGTTTTCCCCAGGGTATCAACAGGTGGAGGGCATTTTATTGGTTTTGGGGATTTCAGTATGAATGTCAGAATTAATCAAATTATTTAATTTTACTCAAACTCTTTAAAGCAGCTTTTATAACAACACACACGTCTGTCAGAAAATCACTTTGTCAGGTTTACGATATTTGCTTTTGTGAGAATATATTGGTGTATAGAGTATGGACTGTATTTAGACATTGGCTGATTAACAACACTTAATGAAGATGAATATTTTATTCACTAGTCAGAATAACTCAAATGTCACACACCAGATATTTTAATTTTCCAAATCTTTCCCTCTTGTTTTTATATGTGCCACAAGTTTAAGGCTATCTTAGTGAAATCAACTTGTTAATTAAAGATTACCATAGAATTGCCTTTCTTTTGTTGTTTTCAAATTACCTGACATAAGTGATCTGACTTTGCCATTAATTTTGCATTTCTAAGTTTCTGTAAGTGCAGATATTACTCATAACTGGAGAGGGCATTGGATTTGCTCCTCTATCATTGAAATAATGTATGTGTCATATGTGCCTTTATGGAACAAACTACCGTGAAATTGACAAGATATAAAAAAAAACATAAAACCTGCTTACTAACAGTCAATCTACAATCTAGAATAAGCAGAAAAGTTAACACAAATAAGTATACTGAAGAAGCAGAAAATGTAAAACATAAACTAATTATTTACTATAGAAATGACATATAGTATATAGTTTTTTTCTATAAAATATATCACTGCACTAAACATTCAGTTAGTATACATATAAACACATAAATTGGTTTCATTTTAAAATAAAATATTTTACATGAGAAATCCAGTGAAACAACCTCCTGCAATTTCTAAATTCAAAGGCTCCTCTAGGCCTCCGTGATATCTGTGGTACAAACTTAAGACTGATCAGTTCACTCAGTGGGATTAGTGGAATTGTGTATTTTTCTGTAAACAGATTGTTTTTTCTTTACTAAATATGGTAACTGGCTTGTATTTTACAATTTCAAACAAATTGTGTTAACACATATGTGTTTTTAGTCAAATTTTAGTTACTATACTAATAAACTAATGCAAATTACATTGGTTTTTAAAAAGTAAATAATACAAATGTAATATAAAGCTGATTTGTTTTCATGAATTAAGTACAATGTTTCAGCAGCTCACTAATTGCGCATCTCTGAGATTATGCCTTCTGTTAACACTTTGCATTGGACACATCTGCTTTGGGCTTCAAAACATTAAGGAATGCCTGTGTGGAAAAACAATAACTAAATACATTTTACTTTGGAACGATGTGTAGTTGGATGCATGGGAGGTTGGTACCCCATCCAATATTAAGTTCTGTTTTGTGCCTTCTGCGTCAGTATAGGCATTGACTACCAGTAACTCTCAGCTGGATATACCAGTCAGAAAATGAATGGTGGGAGGGATGAATGTAACCATGTTCATAACACTGCGGTGGGTTGGCACCCTGCCCAGGATTGTTTCCTGCCTTGTGCCCTGTGTTGGCTGGGATTGGCTCCAGCGGACCCCCGTGACCCTGTGTTCGGATTCAGCGGGTTGGAATATGGATGGATGGATGGATGTTCATAACAAACCAAGGGTAAATGTGATGCTGCTGTTCTTTTATTGCAGCTGTGCATGGTACTGTTTTAAAAAGCAAATAATCCTGCCACTCGCTAAACTCACTCAAATAAAATCTGATTGGTCTTTACATGCTGTCGAAGTATGCATAAATTATGTATTTTTAGTTGTAACTTCTGGAACACTTGGATCTCCGGTCCTTAAATAACTGAAAACATAGATAGAGGTGGTATAAAGTCTTTACTTTCCAGCCTTAAAAGACTTTGCCTAAATGCTTAATCTGGATCTATATTGTGAAGACTGACATGGACTGGAGTTTGGCCTTTACAAGGGTGAGGGTGTAGACCATCAATATAACAATAAACTTGATTATAAATCAGTGGCAAAGCCAGAAATTGCAAAGTGTGGGGGCCTGAAAACTGGGTGGACAAGCCATAAGCTTGTTTTTGTGGGCCAGAGGTGAGTTCCAATGGGGTTTAGAAATTTAGAAAAAGTCGATTCATTAATGACTGATCTTTAATCCGGGGGGGCTGGTCCCTTGGAGGTGAGAGGCACAAATGATTGACAACTGACGATCAACATAAATCAAATAGAAGAACTGGGAAGTTGGGCTAACTTCTAAATGGGGGTACCCCTCTGTAACTTCACACCTGTTATGAATTCTGAAAATGTAGGCACCATGGGGGGTTATCAATAGAAGCTCCTATGGATGCAAAAGATAAGGAGCCATCCATCCATTATCCATCACTTATCCAAGGTCAGGTCGTGGTGGCAGCAGCCTAAGCAGGGAAGCCCAGACCTCCCTCTCCCCAGCCACCTCCTCCAGCTCCTCTAGGAGGACCCTAAGGACTTTCCCAGGCCAGCCGGGAGATATAATTCATCCAGCGTGTCCTGGGTCTGCCCCATGGCCTTCTCCCAGCGGGACATGCCTGGAACACCCCCCCCAGGGAGGCATCCAGGGGGCATCCTGACTACATGCCCGAACCACCTCAACTGACTCCTCTCAATGCGGAGGAGCACCGACTCCGAGTCTCTCCCGGATAACTGAACTCCTCACTCTATCTCTAAGGGAAAGTCCAGCCACCCTGCGGAGAAAACTCATTTCGGCCGCTTGTATCCGTGATCTTGCTCTTTTGGTCACTACTCAAAGCTTGTGGCCATAGGTGAGGGTAGGAACGTAGATCGACTGGTAAATCGACAGCCTCTCCTTTTGGCTCAGCTCTCTCTTCACCACGATAAGGAACAGTTGATATTATGTACAGCATGTGTTCTAAATAGTTTCATCTTGTACTTCCTGTAGAAGTTACAGTGTCTTATAGATAGATAGATAGATAGATAGATAGATAGATAGATAGATAGATAGATAGATAGATAGATAGATAGATAGATAGATAGATAGATAGATAGATAGATAGAGTCACGCACGAGCACTTGGGGAACAGTTGATTGACCTGGTTTGCTTCATAAAATGCCCTACGGGGGGACAACAGCAGTGTACTAATCTTTCTCTCTTTACTTCCTTAGAAATGCAGAGACGGCGCAACCGTAAAGAGCGCCCAGACGGCTCTAGAAAACGCACACTTCCGGGTTCATTCCTTCCCTCTGCTGACCCATGATGACGTCATGCTCAATTTACTTTACAGTATACGGGGCTAAAAACCCCAAAACTTTATCGTTGTTTGTGTCCTTATTCCACAATAGATAGATACTTTATTAATCCCAAGGGGAAATTCACATACTCCAGCAGCAGCATACTGATAACGAAACAATATTAAATTAAAGAGTGATAAAAATGTAGGTATAACAGACAGTAACTTTGTATAATGTTAACGTTTACCCACCACCCAGTGGAATTGAAGAGTCGCATAGTGTGGGGGAGGAACGATCTCCTCAAACTGTCAGTGGAACAGGACAGTGACAGCAGTCTGCCGCTGAAGCTGCTCCTCTGTCTGGAGATGATACTGTTCAGTGGATGCAGTGGATTTTCCATGATTGACAGGAGCCTGCTCAGCGCCCGTCGCTCTGCCACAGATGTCAAACTGTCCAGCTCCATGCCTACAATAGAGCCGGCCTTCCTCATCAGTTTGTCCAGGCGTGAGGCGTCCTTCTTCTTTATGCTGCCTCCCCAGCCCACCTCTGCGTAGAAGAGGGCACTCACCAAAACCATCTTATTGCAGATGTTGAAGGACACCAGCCTTCTAAGGAAGTATAGTCAGCTCTGTCCTCTCTTGCACAGAGCATCAGTATTGGCAGTCCAGTCCAATTTATCATCCAGCTGCACTCCCAGGTATTTATAGGTCTGCACCCTCTGCACACAGTCACCTCTGATGATCATGGGGTTCAGGAGGGGTTCAGGTGTAGGTGGTTTGAGTCGCACCATTTAACAAAGTCCTTGATTAGGTCCCGCCATGTGCAAAAGTTCGCTGACGACACTGCTATCATGGTCTGCATATATACACTACTGGTGATGAGTTTTAGAACACCTCACTTTTTTCAGTTTTTATGAAAATGCACACAGTTTAATGTCCTAGTGTTTCATGAAAGCAAGACATAAAACAAATAAACAACAGCAAACGAAAATAATAAGTAAAGGAATCATTAAGTGTACAAAATTTTATTCAAATTTTTGATTCATCAACATAGCCAACTTTTACTGATATAACAGCCAAATTGTGGAAACCCTTTTGGTTAAGAATGCTCTGCCAAAAATAAAAGAATCCCAGACCATCACACTTCCTCTTTCATGTTTGACAGTTGGTGTCACACACTGAGGAACCATCCTTTCACCAACTTGACGGCATTAAAACACCCAGCATGATGAACTGAAGATTTAAAATTTCGATTCATTGGTCTATAAGACTTTTTTTCCAGTCTGAAGTAGTCCACAGCTGGTATTTCAAGCCCTTATTTTGTCCTTTAAGGAATGGCTTTCTTACTGCCACTCACCCTGTCAAACCTGCAGCACAAGCTCTACTCTTTACAGTAGAAACTGAGACTTGCTTTTCTCAACCACTTAAGCTGTGCTTGAAGCTGTTGTACCATGAGGCGCCTATCATGCAAGCTGGTGACCTCAGGAACTTGTCTTCTGATTGTGTTGTGACTTCAGGTCTGCCACATCTCTTCTTATTAGAGTTTATTCCAGTTTCCAATTTTACTACACATGGCATGTGTAGGACACAGTACTCATTGACAGTTTTTTTTTATTTCTAAATGAGAGGCCTAAATTTCTAAGGCTAATAATGCTCTGTCTCATTTCATTTGTTAATTGCCGCTTTCATGCCATAATCACGGGAATTTACAACTTTCTACAGTGTAATATTGTCCATATAGTACTTCAGAGGGTGTTGTAACACAGTCTGTTCCTATTTATCACCTAATGTTGCTTTATTTATTTTATATTAAGTAATGGGTTGTACTGTATATTTTTAGTCTAATACCTTCTCTACTCAAAAATGCATTATTGTTACGTCTAAATGTTTTCCCAGGTTGATGAAAGTGTGCTTGCTGTAGGTTTGTCTCTTTAAACTAACTGATCATATCTACTCTCTATATATAAAATCCTAAGCCTAAAAGTGCAACGATTTTATATGACGTTTTTATGCCCCGTGACTCTGTAGACAGGATATAGCGGGTTGGATAATGGATGGATGGATATCACATTTTTTTGTCACGCTTTAAATCAGGCTTATTTTAAAACTTAAATATATGTTTGGTATCCCTTTTTTCAGAATTTATCGAACTTTAATGTGATGTTGTTATATTTTCAAATTCTTATTCTGTTTTTAAATTATAATCTAAGAAAATATCAAGAACTCACATCCCGCGAGACGAGACTTTGTGCCAAGAGATTTCACCATGCCCGGGACCGGAAATAAAAGATAAAGAGTAGGACAGCTGTTGTACTGCCTTTTAAATGTTCGAAGTGCCTTGCAAGATGCAGATTACGTGTGGCAGCAGCAGCACCAAGCCAGCAGCTAGTCGAGCAAAGAAGAGGTAAAAAAAACCTGTATTTGTTTCCAATGTATCATTGTTTAAGAGGGGGTTTTGGAGGAGCGACCGCATCTCCTTGGGGTGCGTTCAGCCCCCCTCTTCACAACACGAGCTGCAGAGACGCAAAGTGGCTGGTGCCTAATGCAAGCCAGGGGGGTTGGCAAGCAAAGCGGGCAGGGGGCGAACCCCCTTGTAATAAAAATATAATTTTCAAGTTAAACACATTTTTTCGCACAGATTTTAGGAGTGGGTGTTTTATGTGTGTGTACATGTGTGTGCATAAGTATGTAGGTTCCTTCTTTATCATCTGACAGAAATTAATGCAGTCAGATGCATGAAGACCCACCTGTTTAATTTCAAATGCTATGGAGACCTATACAGTATTGTGGACAATATAATCTCTATGTGTCTGAGCAGCTGCCCTGCTTTAGTATATAAACTAAAAAATGTGTGCAGCTTTTTACCCTTTAACTTCTGTTTAAGTTAGCAAATTTAAATCGCTGAACTCCCTTTTTTTAAATAAAAAAAGAGATAACATTCTGAAACCTACTTCAGGATGACCATGGGCTAAAGATAATCTAAGCAGCTTCTTGTGCAAGGCAAGAAACAATCTTGGAAAGGGGCACCATTCCATCACAAGGTTTACTGATGCTCACATGGAAACTGGGCCAATTTAGAATCAGTCAGTTATCAATTGACCTAATACACACACACCTTTAGATATGTGGGAGGAAAATGATAGAATGTAGAAGGCAAAACCAATCAGACATACAAATTCCACACAGACTAAGCGTGCCATTCAAACCCAGGTTGCTGGATCTGTGAGGCAGCAGTAGTAACTACTGTATCACTCTGCTGTCTCCGAAACAAAATGTTCCATTTCATTTTTATTCTGTCTTTTATGTTGTGCTTTAAAGTGAATGTATAATTTTAAAGCGTCAGTAGTTTGTAGTTGTTTTATTTATTAATGTTTAATTTAACTTAAGATTAAGCATACAAAATATGCTCAAAGAATAAGAACGTAAACATTAATAGCACTTAGTATTAACCAGCCCAATTGTGTTTATTTTAAATGTGTTACACTGTTAAGAATGACTGACAAGATCTATTCACAAATTAATCAAAACTGATAATTAAAGAGCTAAGTAAGCTGTCATTAACATAATGAGAGAGGCGTTGATTGTAAATGTGGAACAAAGAACATTAAATTACACTCATGTCATGTTTACATAGTGGATGCTTGGTTTAAGAAAATGTTTAGAACTGTGTACAATTAATGAGGTACTGATATATTTTTGGAATGCACATACAAATGGGCCATTTTTCTTTTTTTTTTTTAAATTTTTATATGATTGTTGAAATGTCCTTTTTTCTACTCATATATTACATTGCAATGTACCTTGAGAAAAACTCAGAAAATTTGTGTAAAGAATTTAGATTATGTTTAATATTTTCTACTATATAACTGGCATGAAATATTGAATATCTTTCTTTTTTACTTGTGATTACTTAATAATTATGAAAAAAATATAATAATTGTCCAAGCAGTACAAACAATATTAGATGATACTAAAGCAGGGCTGTATGTGAGAAGGCACTGCAAAGTAATAGCAGCGCTGGAATTAACTCGTAGCTAAAGAGGCATCAATGTCACTGACCTTAAAATTTATTGTCCATGGCTTGGTATTTTTAGCCTATGCCATTTAAAACAATATATTTAGCAGTAATTAAGCTGAGATTGAAAACTTAAAATAAACTAATACTGACAAAACAAAGTTGCTTTACTAGAATGTTGGGCCTCCATAAGCTGCTAGAACAGTTTGGCATAAATTCTACAAGTGTCTATAACTAGAGGGATATGGCATCATTATTCAATGAATGTAGTTGAAAATGCTCTCCTCTGGTGCTATTCCAGAGTCCCCAATAAATGTTCATTTGGCTAACTGTGACTGTTATAGTATACAGTTTATATCATTGTTTTGTTTGAATGCTCCTGCCCACTAAATAAGGGCATCCTGGAAGATTCTCATACTATATGGATAGAAATGGTTAATTTTATTATGAAATTTATCACGTTTACATAGACTTTGAACTTATGGGCACTTACTTTGCCCTTTAAGTAAATCAGTGACATAATTAAAGAGACATTAGAACCCTTCACTGTAGGAAACAAGGATCGAGACATAGAGATCACTTTTAATGTGTGCCACACATGTACTTGTTCATTTGCATAGACAAGGTACAGGATGACTTGTTTGATCATATTGCATTTTTGCAATATTTTGATCCCTGTTGATCCCTTACCCCAGCATTTGATGCTGGTTGGTTATTTGATTACATTAAATTTTGACACGATCAATGCATGGTATTGAATACACTTGGAACAATGCATTTGCTTTGCTTTTAGTTATAACACATGATCTATGGACATGAATTAATATGCAATACACTTTTACATGAAAAGCAATTGATCATTTGATTGATACGTTTTTAATTATGCCAAAATGAAATTGCATCACATGTATCTGCATTGCATTAAAATGTACTTAACACATTGGACTGAATAAATAATCTTGCATATAAAGGCAGCCCCACTATTTAATAGAATATGTGTGTTATGTATTTTGGTGCTTTTGTTTCGAATGACTCATGCAGCATTTGCTTAAAATCCTGAAACACCACTGTAAGGATCAAAGATATTAGTGACCGCCAATGGGTAAGAAAATACAAAGTTTCAGGCATTGTCAACGCTTCAGTCCTTGCCTTGTGAAGCTTATCTTTTTTTCCCTTATGCAGCATTCAAAATTTGACTGTAATTTTGATTTTGAGGAGAATTACTCAGACAATAACAGTAATTATGATAATGATGCTTACCCCATTTTTGGGAAATGTAATGAATCGGGTCACTGTTGAGTCTGGGCTTCCTTCAGAATACAAGGCAATATTTACAGTTTTTCAGGCAGTCATGTTTTGTCATAGTACATTTTGGACTTTTTAGCTTCATTTTTGCTAATTTGTTTTATGTCTGTTATGTTTTTAATTGTTACTAAAAATAATATTTTTTGATATCATCAGCACCAGTTGGTTTGGTGTTTAAATCGGGGTGGCACCATTTTTTTTTTTTTTTTTATTGTGACAGCCATATTGTTAGTGAAGATAAGGTGCTAGTCATGTGATTGTTGCCACTGCATACTATTTAAGATGGCAGTATAGGTTTACTAACTGTGATGTTTATGGGTTAAATTCCAAAAAGTTTACTCATGATTATTAAGAAACTTTCAAAGCTATTACTTGGGTTAAGTTAACTGAATTTTCACAAGTGCTGGCTAACATTCTGAACATCTGACAATTAATCTCCTTAGTTTATTTTTTCTAGAATTTTGACTTTTGTCCGACTATGACTACATGACTGATTGTTCCTTTTAGAATACTTTAACTTCCTGGTTCAATTACTCAGCTTTTGCCTTTTTGGATGCAATTTTGCGTCATCAAATTCACAAACTATTGAAGTAAAAGTATTGTTCATTCACAGGATTGAAATCCTTTGTATTTACTCAAAAACTATATTCTTCATTTACTTATATTCCTGGAATAATAATATCTACAAATTTATTGGTTGTCAGTGTTCCTACAGGGATGTGTCATGTTCAGCATCTTATGGTCACCACGAGTAACCATTTTGCAGAGAAACTGATATTAGATTATGTTATATTCATGATGTTTGGCTTTAAGAGGACTACCAGGTTTGAATAATGTTCTCTTTTAAAATCTCTCTAGTATTCAAATAAAAAACAGATGTCTAGATTATTCTTTTCAGGGCAGAATTTTTAAAATAAAATGTCATTCATGAATATTACTTGCATTCTTAATCTATTAAGTGCTTTTACATTCAAAAGATACAAGTAACCTATCTGGACTGCCAACAATTAAAATATGAATAATAATAAAAGTAACTGTGACTTTAAAAAAATAGATTGTTTTTCTGCATGATTTCCATTTTTTTTTTCAATTAAATCCAATTCATGGAAAAAGCCTTCAAGAATAGTTGATAGTAAACATTTTATCAAGTTGTATGCCATGTGGGAAATATTAAACATTCAAGATTATTTATTCATCTAAAGACTGTAGTTATTTAAAACCATTTTGAAGTTTGTAATTTTATAAGGTATAATGAAATCAGAATAACAGCTCCCTTGAAGATCTTTTCTTTAGAAATGAACAGATGAGATTTGTGCCATTTTTTAACTATTATACTGTATTTGCACTATGGAAGGGACTATTTAGGAGTAATTTGAAATACTCTTAATTGCAGGTTTTTCAACCATTCGATAATATTTTTGTAGTCTTTCAGGCATTTTTACATTCTTTTTGTTTTTTTACTGTAGATTTGCTATCCCTCATTGCCAGATCATCAGCTTTTCCAGAGTTTTTTTTAAACAGACCAGAGTCCATACTGACTTGTTAGAAAAGTAATCAAGTTCTTCTGAGCGCTGCAGTTTACTTCTGTTAGTTTTCTATCTTTTGGTCTAGTGACAGATTCCGGGCCGAGAGCTGTTTCATTATTTGTTTTTTGTCTCCCTGTCACTGCTAAAATCCATCACCGTTTTATATACATATCTATAGTATGTGCCATTTGCAACCATGTTATCTAAATCTGTTTCAACAATACGACAGGTTCCTCCACCCATATTTGAGATGTTTTTCTCTTCAGAGCATCTTGAGTACTTCATTATAGGTAATAATTAGCTATTCTCAAATCTCAATTTTTATTTCTGACCATAACTGCATTTACCTGGAATTTAGAGTTTTAGAAACTACTTTTTTCAACACATTATTAATAATCGTAAATTTAGTCAATTGTGTGTATTATCTAAATAATTGTATTAAATTTATACCCACAGATAATGTTAATATTTATCAACGAAGTGGTAACATAGCAGTTCCCAACTTATTTAGGAATTGGGGGTGGGGGATGTTTGTTCTGTCTTAACTTTAAACTTAACAAAAGAAATACAGTATCCTTCACTCAAATAATACATACAATTAAAAAAATTCAGGTTATGACTTAGCTACCCCTTGACCACTAGAGTAGTGCAAAATTCATAACCCCGCATTATTAGAATTGAGGGGGGCCCTCCCTCTAAAAAAAAAGAATTTACAGTAGAACCTTTATTTAATAGTCCCATATTTAGGGTGTCCACATATTTTTAGATGCTGCTGTATGCTGAGTATACTTTTTTAAGGCAGTGAATGACTGTTTCCCCAGTGTGCTAGGTGCTAGTGCTTCTCTGATGTGCCTCCAGTTTGGACTTCCACAGAGCTACATGGGAACTGTAGTTCAGGAAGGAAGCCCTGTTGAGGTCCTTGGGGGTCACCAGAGGGTGCTGCTGAGAGGGGACTCTATTGTTTTATATCAATTCTGCATGGCCTTGGAGTACTTCCTGGGTGCAGTGTTCTGGCACTGGAAGTACTACCAGGTACAGCATAAAAAGGGCTGCTCCTCCTTACTCGGGGAGTCTGGGAGAAGGTGGACAAAACTTGCTTTAGAGCAGTGAATAATGAAGAGAAGACATGGCATTTGTTATGAGAGTAGTGTAAATACCTTCTGAAAAGTTTTTATTCCATATTATTTTTTGCTAATCATGCTTCTTTAAAAACTTTACATCTATGTCACATACATATAAGTGAAAATATAGGAATTGAGCTGCAGCATTAATGTAGACTATTTTAATTTAAAATATCAAACACAAAGGTGTACGTGGTGGTTTAGTTCCTAGTTTAGGTGTAGTTCCTATCAAAAATACTGCCTACTTACTTCTTGGTGGGTTGGAAATGGCTTGTTGTGCCAATTGCTTTCTTTGCACACCACTTAGATATTTTGTGTTTTTTATCATTATTGAACTCTTTATTGTATACTAGCTAGATATGCATATTTCAAGTATTATCGAGACCATCCAATGTTGCCTGTAACATCATATGATGCAACACACCAGTGCCTCACAGTTTTGTGTAGCCTAAAAATGCACAAAATATTTTTTTCTGTTTTCAAAATTTACATATTTATTTTTATGGCTGGCTTTGTACAGGTCTGATGAGAGAGTGTTATTAGGTCTTGAGAAAATAAAAGACAAATGACAAATATCTTTTCATGAATAGATGCACATTGGTTGTAGTAGATATTGGCTAGATTTTTCCAGAGAAAAACACTTAAAGCCCCTGGGTTGATTGGATCTTCTCTCTGATATTTTTGATTTTTTTTTCTGTTTGTATTCAAATGTAAAGCTTCAAATTACTTAATCATTGAAAACATTCTTTGTTTAGGTGATTAATTTATTATTTACTATTTTTCTTGTTAGCTTTTACTTCTAATTAATTACTGTTTAATTGAAACTTTGCTTTGAGAATTCCTTGGTTTTTGTAAATGTGTCATTTTTTTCTTAATTTATTTTAATTTATTTTTTATTGGTTTTAATTGGAAGCAGATACAATTCAATACAATCAAGTCAAACTTAACAAAGCAAAGTAAAATTCAACCCCCACCCAAGAGAAAGAGAGGAGAGCCAACAACCAAAGTTAATCTTTAAAAGCAATAAGAAAGAAAGAGTATCCTTTTCTGAAATGGAAGATTATTGTAAAATATTTTTGATTAGATATTGTCATATTTAATAACAATTTTTGAATAGATCCTCTAAGTGAGAATTAGATTTTTTTTCCAATTTAAAATAGTATAGAACATCAGTTACCCAGTGACTTGAAAGTTGTAGGGTGGGATTCTTCCAGTTGGGCAAGATAAGTCTACATGCTAGCAGTGAGGTAAAGGCAATTACAGTTTGTTTGTCCTTCTCTACTTTAAGTCCATCTGGGAGGACACCAAACACAGCTGTTAGTGGATTAGGAGGGATTGTGACACCAAGGCTGTCTGAAAGGCATTCAAATATTTTTGTTGAAAATGTTGTTAATTTGGTGCACGCCCAAAACATGTAGCCCAGTGAGGCTGGAGCTAGACTGCAATGTTGACAGGTTGAATCCTGTCCTGGAAACATTTTGGACAATTTTAAACGAGATAAATGCCCTTGGTAAAAGATTTTGAGTTGAATGCTTTGTGCATATGAGAGTGCAGAGTATAGAGTGTATTCTGTTCATGGCTGCCTTCCACTCCTTTTCTGAAATATTAAGTGACTGAACCTTTCCCTAATGTACCCTGGAATCTTTGAAAGGAAGCGACTATAAAATATTTTTTATACATTGTAGAGATGCTATCTGAGTCTTCAAGACTGATCAATGTTTCTTCTGGAATAGAACTAGATGGGAGGTGAGGAAAATCGGGCAGGTTCTGTTTAGCAAAGTTTCTAGCATGAAAGTAGTGAAAGAACTCTGTTGACGAGAATTTAAATATGAAGTGTAATTGTTCGAAGGATGCAAAGACATTATCTATGGCACTCATTATCTGAGTGTTTTAATCCTGGCCATTTTCCAGACATTAAAAGCTGTATATGTTTAAGAGGGTGGATAAAAGTGGTTGTCATGTAGCGGTGCAACAGATAAAAGCTTCTTTGTTTTAAAGTGCTTCATACATTGGTTCCATATTCTGAGAGAATGAAGGGCATTTTGATTATTAGTGTATTGACGATAATTTGTATGTAGTGGGGCACAGAGCAGGGAATATAAAGAAGTACTACATGATTTTATTTCTATTGCAGACCAGGCTTATGTATATTTATCTATTTGTGTCAAAGTCCAGGTCTTTATGAAAATTGAAAGTTAGTTAGGACCATGCCCCCTTCGGTTTTAGGTCGTTGTAGAGTTGCCCTTTGGACGTGTGGATGTTTCAAATTCCAAATAAATGAGGGTATGATTGAATCTAATTTCTTAAAAAAAATGATTTGTTAATGTATATGGGGATGCTTTGAAATATGAAAAGAAGCTTGGGAAGGATGGTCTTCTTAACAATGTTGATTCTCCCTGCTAATGTAAGATGGAGTGTAGACCATCTATTCACGTTTTGTTTATTTCTTTCCATGCAGACAGCAACCGTTTGTTAAAAAAGGGCTTGATATTTATTTGTTGTATTTACCTCTATTTAAAAAATATTTAAACTGATCTGGTAAGTTAAATGAGAAGGTATCCAGTCCAATATTGTGTGTTAGAGAATTCACTGGAAAAAGCACACTTTTATTCAGATTGATTTTTGAGTCTAGATAGCTTTTGAAAATCTGCTAATGCTTTTAGGACAGCTGGCATGGAATTTTGTACCATATCATCTGTATATAGTGATATTTTCTGTTCACGTCCTTCTCTGAAAATCCCCTTTATCTCTGATGCATTTTGAAAGTATACAGCCAGTGATTCAATGGTGATTGCAAAAAGCAAAGATAAAGGGGCATTCTTGTCAGGTACCACTTTCTAGTTTGAAGTAGTCTGAAATAATGTTGTTAATACATACTGAGGCTTCTGGACTAGTATGAAGTAGTCTGATCCATGCATGTATGTGTATTTTTATTCAAATTTAATCAGATAAAATGCAAATGTAAGCAGTAAATTGCCAGAGGTTTAAATTTAATGTTTAGAATAGCAATGAATGAACAAAAAGGTAAATTCAGAATATTAAAAATGGGCCTTCTTCAAGGAACAACTAATAGGTTACAACCTACAGATGTTCTGCTTTAATTAAAATAAATTAAGCCTTGCAAGTTTAAGCAAATAATTTGCAGAGGTGTCCCAACTTCTGTTTTTACAAAAAAAACCCTCTCTCTGTCTTAAAGCAGAGTTGGAACAGACTGTGTTACTACACCCACTAAAGTACTACTTGGACAATATTACATTGGAGAAAGTTGTAAATTTCAGTATTAATGGCAAGAAAATGGCAATTAACAAAGGAAATGAGACAGGGCGTTATTACCCTTAGAGGTATAGGCCTTTCATTTAGAGAAATTACAAAAAAAAAAATCAGTGAGTGTCAGTGAGTACAGTATCCCCCACAATCCAAAGGCAATTGGAAATTAGAAGAAATTCTGACAAGAAGAGATCTGGAAAACCCAAAGTCACAACACAATCAGAAGACAAGTTTCTGGATGTTTCTACAGTACACTGTGAAGTGTGTGAAAAGATGGTTTCTCAGTGTGTGATAACAACTGTCAAGTATGGAGATAGTCTGGGATGAGACTGCGGTTCTTTTGCTGGAGGCAGAGTTGGTGATTTTCAAGGAATGAATCGCATCCTGAATCAAAAGGGTTACCATAGTTTGGCTGTGATAGCAGCAAAAAAAGTGGCTGCTTTAATGAATCAAAAAATTTGATTAAAATTTTGTACACCTAATGATTCCTTGACTTATTTTTTATTTGCAATTGTTTATTTGTTCTATGTCTCAATGTTATGAAACATTAAGACATTTAATTGCATGCTTTTCCATAAAAACTGAAAAAACTGAGGTGTTCTAAGACTTTTGGCTGGTAGTGTATACATATATATTATTAAATGTAAACTGTTCTTGATGAAGGAGCTGGCTTAAGGAAACAACTTTTATACAGACATCATGATACTATGCAGTTAATTTTTCTTAAAAGAGCTGCCGATATTTCAGCTACAACTCACAAGTACCAGATTCATAATCTATCAAGGTGCAAGGGGAAATCACTCCAGAAAATTAGCTCTTAGTAAGATTAAATGTCATATATCCCAAGGGCTTGCTGAGGTTATCTTGCTGTGTGTTTCAGTGTTTTAATTTGATTTGTATATTGCTATGAACATCAGTCATGCTAGCAAACGGAGGCAATTATCTTTTATTAGGCTCAGATGTGTGATCCAGTCATGTGCAGGGCAATGGCATCTCCTGTCACAGTTCATATTATAGTCAACACTAAGCTGAATGAGTTAGTGAATTTCAAACACTTGACATTTAGCTAAACGATCAAACATTGGCCAATAGGAACTAGTTGAGGTTTTTCTCAGAATTGCAATTTAAACCATCTTAATTGAAAACAGTATTTTTACTACTGTAGGATTTTATTGTTTTGAAAACATCTGTTATCTGATGGATATTTGACTATTACCAGCTAATTTTGCATATCATCTGTAAAGTTTGATGTAAAGGCTTTGCACTTCATGTGAAACATTGAGGCAAATAAAGAAATATATTCACAAAGAATCACTGCAGTCGCCCCTACTTGATTTGTTCACTCTCAAAACATAATATATTTGTGGTTTTCAAGTTCACTCTATTGTATTCTGCATTTAGGAAGATGCAGTAGTGTGAAATTTACATGTAAACGAAATGTAGAAATATTTGTATTTTTGCTATTGCTTTGAAGGCTTACTGTTCTTTCGTCATTTTCCCATTACTTCATTTTTTTTCCATGGAATTTAGTAAGTGTATCCTAATAATGATAATTAACAACAAGGAGATTAGACTCCAGGGCAAATGACACTGAATTGTTAAAGATTGAAGCTATTTCAATGTCATACCTATTAGTGTGTTCATTAGTAAATATTGCTTTAAGAAAGCAAAAGATTTAGAACAATGGCAAGAGTGCTAATATTTCTAAATTTCTTATAAACGTAAATATCACACAACACATGTTTTTTTCTAAACTAGGGGGCTCCGACACCTGCTCGCTTTGCTCGCCCACCCTCGGGTTTGGTTTACCGGATATACAATTTAAAGAGATAGTTATTTTCATGTGAATTGTTACATATGCATTATTTTCACTTTTACTTTAAAGCTTTTGTAAAAACAATAGGCCTACTTGTCCTTTATTTTCAGCCCCGGACGTGGTTAAATCTCTTTCTCGCAGGACATATAATGCTGCTCGCATTGTGAAGGGGGGGGAAGGGGGGGCCTACAGGACGGTGTCCTTTTGCCACTTCGCGTCTCTGCCGCTCGCGTTGTGAGGGGGGTGCTTAACGCATGCTAAGGAGAAGCGGTCGGATCATTTGCTGGCTTGTTGATGCTGGCAAACTCTGCGTCGATCATTTAAAAGCCTGCACAGCAGCTGTTCTGGCGAGCTGCGTGTTCTGCTTGTCGTTGTTTTAAGAGCTGGGAGCACATGAAGTGTGCCTGCCAAAAGCATTCCAACAACTGCTAGATTAGATGTCCATCAATTTGTTGTAAATGTTGTCTCACTGCCTTGTCTTGTGTGATGTTAAAGTGTCTCTCATGGGACGTCAAATTGTCTTCCGAGAAGATCACGTCTCGTCTCCCTAGTCTCCCTGCCAAGATTTTTTTTATAATAGAGAGATACAGAAAAAGACAAGTAAAAAAGACCAGCTAATAACAAATTAGATCTCTTAGAGTTGAAATTGCTGGAACAAAAACTTGTTGTCACAGGATCCCCCAGGACTGAACAGTGAAAACCACTGACATAGGTAGTCACTTGTTCTTTTTTGATAGCATTACCATTTTAAGAGTTTACTTTAATCAAAAACATTTAACCCAGCCACAGGAGATGGCACAAACCAGTATGTTTCTTTGTGCTGGTCCCAAGCCTGGATAAATGGGGAGGGTTGTGTCGCGATGGGCATCCAGTGTAAAATTTTGCCAAATCAATATGTGGACAACAATACAAATTTCCATATCCGGATCGGTCAAGCCCCGTGTTAAAAACGACCGCCACCAGTACTGTTAGCCAACAGGGTGCTGGCAGAAATTGGTCTACTGTTGGCCAAAGAAGGAGAAGAAGAGGGGGGAGATGTGTCCAGAGGCAGGAGGAGAGGAGGAAAGTAAAGAGAGTGGAACTGAGGGTAGGAACTTTGAATGTTGGCAGTATGACTGGTAAGGGGAGAGAGTTAGCAGATATGATGGAGAGAAGGAAGGTTGATATATTGTGCATGCAAGAGACTAAATGGAAGGGGAGTTAGGCCAGGTGGATCGGAGGTGGATTCAAATTGTTCTATCATGGTGTGGATCGGAGGAGAAATGGGGTAAGAGTTATTCTGAAGGAACAGTATGTCAAGAGTGTTTTGGACGTGAAAAGAGTGTCAGGCAGAGTAATGATTATGAAGCTGGAAATTGGAGGTGTGATGATGAATGTTGTTAGTGGATATGCACCGCAAGTTGGGTGTGCAATGGGTGAGAAAGATTTTTGGAGTGAGTTGGATGAAGTGATGAACAGTGCACCCAAGGGATATAAAGTGGTGATTGGAGCGGATTTCAATGGGCATGTTGGTGAAGGGAACAGTGGAGATGAGGATGTGATAGGTAGGTATGGTGTCAAGAAGAAGAGGAATGAAGAAGGTCAGAAGATAGTGGATTTTGCCAAAATAATGGACATGTGTGTGGTGAATACACATTTTAAGAAAAGGGTGGAACGTAGGCTTAAGTACAAGAGTGGAGGAAGATGCACACAGGTAGATTACATCCTATGCAGAAGAGTTGATCTGAAGGAGATTGAAGACTGCAAAGTGATGGCAGGGGAAAGTGTAGTTAAGCAGCATAGGATGGTGGTCTGTAGGATGAGTTGTATGAGAGGTTGGACACTAAGGAGGGAGAAAAGGACCTGTACCGATTAGCTAGACAGAGGGGCCAAGTTGGGAAAGATGTGCAGCAGGTTAGGGTGATAAAGGATAAAGATGGAAACGTACTCACAAGCGAGGAGAGTGTGTTGAGCAGATGGAAAGAGTACTTTGAGAGGCTGGTTAATGAAGAGAATGAGAGGTTGGATGATGTGGAGATAGTGAATCAGGAAGTGAAATAGATTAGCAAGGAGGAAGTAAGGTCAGCTATAAAGAGAATGAAAAATGGAAAGGCCGTTGGTCCAGATGACATACCTATGGATGCATGGAGGTGTTTAGGAGAGATGGCAGTGGAGTTTTTAACCAGATTGCTTAATGGGATCTTGGAAAGTGAGAGGATGCCTGAGGAGTGGAGAAGAAGTGTACTGGTGCCGATATTTAAGAATAAGGGGGATGTGCAGGACTGCAGTAACTACAAGGGAATAAAATGGATGAGCCACAGCATGAAGTTATAGGAAAGAGTAGTGGAAACTAGGTTAAGAAGTGAGGTGATGATTAGTGAGCAGCAGTATGGTTTCATGCCAAGAAAGAGCACCACAGATGCAATGTTTGCTCTGGGGATGTTCATAGAGAAGTTTAGAGAAGGCCAGAAGGAGTTGCATTGCGTCTTTGTGGACCTGGAGAAAGCATATGACAGGGTGCCTCGAGAGGAGCTGTGATATTGTATAAGGAAGTCGGGAGTGGCAGAGAAGAATGTAAGAGTTGTACAGGATATGTACGAGGGAAGTGTGACAGTGGTGAGGTCTGCAGAGTTGTACAGGATATGTACGAGGGAAGTGTGACAGTGGTGAGGTCTGCAGTAGGAGCGACAGATGCATTCAATGTGGAGGTGGGATTACATCAGGGATCAGATCTGAGCCCCTTCTTATTTGCAATGGTGATGGACAGGTTGACAGACGAGATTATACAGGAGTCCCCGTGGACTATGATGTTTACTGATGACATTGTGATCTGTAGTGATAGTAGGGAGCAGGTTGAGAAGACCCTGGAGAGGTGGAGATATGCTCTAGAGAGGAGAGGAATGAAGGTCAGTAGGAAAAGACAGAATACATGTGTGTAAATGAGAGGGAGGTCAGTGGAATGGTGAGGATGCAGGGAGTAGAGTTGGCGAAGGTGGATGAGTTTAAATACTTGGCATCAACAATACAGAGTAATAGGGATTGTGGAAGAGAGGTGAAAAAGAGAGTGCAAGCAGGGTGGAATGGGTGGAGAAGAGTGTCAAGAGTAATTTGTGACAGATGGGTATCCGCAAGAGTGAAACGGAAGGTCTACAGGACGGTAGTGAGACCAGCTATGTTATATGGGTTGAAGACGGTGGCACTGACCAGAAAGCAGGTGACACAGCTGGAGAAAGCAGAGTTAAAGATGGTAAGATTTGCACTGGGCATGACGAGGATGGACAGGATTAGAAATTAGTACATTAGAGGGTCAGCTCAAGTTGGACAGTTGGGAGACAAAGTCAGAGAAGCGAGATTGCTTTGGTTTGGACATGTGCAGAGGAGAGATGCTGGGTATATTGGGAGAAGGATGCTAAGGATAGAGCTAGCAGGGAAGAGGAAAAGAGGAAAGCCTAAGAGAAGGTTTATGAATGTGGTGAAAGAGGACATGCAGGTGATGGGTGTAACAGAACAAGATGCAGAGGACAGAAAGATATGGAAGAAGATGATCCGCTGTGGCAACCCCTAACGGGAGCACCCAAAAGAAGAAGAAGAAGACTTTAATCAAAAACATTTATAAGACACATATATGGAGAGATCACAGGCACTTTCATTAAACGATCCTCTTCACTTGAGTGACCACTAATATGCAGTTTTACACAGAAAAGATCATAATAGACTACACTTAGGACAGAACAGATGTGCAGCCATTAGTGCTTATGCCTCAGCTTTATAATCCTGACCATAGTAAATTTTACCATTAGGCACACAATTTTTCTTCTCATGGCTTTGAAGATATATTCCTTAAGAATGGCCTTTTGATAGTGTTTTGTAGTTTTAGCCAGGGTAATATACCATTGGACATTTTCTGTATATTTGTGAGCTAATACTGTATATAAATTCCTTTGCTGTTTAAAAGTTAAATGTCAAGCTTATTCCTGTCTTTAGAGACCATCAGTGCTGCTGCCAAATTACTATACAAAGAAAGACATAGTGAATATCTAATTAAAGCACAGTTACTGACTTGTAATACATTTTTCCCTGTATGCATGCTTGTCATTTTGGTTTCTGTGAGACAGGTAGGTCAGTTTTGTTTTATTAAGTGTCATGCCCATCATCATTCACCATATAAAGTACATCATTATTTAACAAGCCTAATGAGTAACATTAGTGATTTGAGCAAAATGACCATATAGTGGTGTTACAGCTTGCACCTATCAGAACCCTAATTTCTCACAACTGCTGGTAAGAAAACATTGCATAACTAGAATTTAAGTTTCAGAGTTAACATATAGTAGCAACTTTGATTAGATCTAGATAAAATACAATATCTCCTCCTGTTCAAAAAATCATTAACATTAGAGATCTGATGAGGATAAAACATTATGCAGCTTAAGATAGATAGATAGATAGATAGATAGATAGATAGATAGATAGATAGATAGATAGATAGATAGATAGATAGATAGATAGATACTTTATTAATCCCAATGGGAAATTCACAAGGTGTAATTAAGGTGTAATTTAATCAAAGTTGGGATATATCAGAGTACCAATATCTATGAAGCTGTTTGGATTTTGTAGACATCTCAGTAAAAGAGTCTGAAAATGTATCAGCTTTTATTATTCAAGAGAAGAATATTATTAGACATCCATTCAGTTTTCCCAAACTATGATCAGAATTCAAAGTGAAAACAGGTCTCTGCAAAATGTTCTAAATTAATTACAAATATAAAACACACAATAATTGATTACTGAATTCAGCTGGAAGAAGGTTTTATGATTTGATGAGACCAAAGTTAATTTATTTGGCCATCAGACTAAACACTATGTTTTGAATAAGTCAAACTACATCAAAAACACACTATCTTCACCATGAAGCATGGTAGTGGCCATAATCATGTTGTGGGAATGATTCTCTGTAGAAACCTGATTTGTTTTTTAGCAAGACAATGACCCCAAGATTAAAGTGAAAGCTACACAGGGATAGCTTAATGTTAATATCCGGGAGAGGCAGAGTCAGAGTCTAGATCTCAGTCCAATTAAGAATTTATAGCTAGACCTGAAAACGGCTATTCTCTCATGATTCCTATGCAACCTGACAAAGCTTGAGCAGTTTAGGAAAGAACAATTGGAAAAAATTATGGAGTCCGGAAGTGCAAAGCTGACAATGAAACCTATGCACACAGACTCAATGATGTTATGGCTGCCAATGGTGCATCTGCGAAATGCTGTCTTGAGGGGGGTGAATACTTCTGCAATCAATTATTTAGTTTTATATTTGTGTTTAATTTAGATTACTTTGGTGGTACCTCTTTTCACTTTGACATTAATGTTTTTTTTCTATTGATCAATGTCAAACAACCCAAATTAAATACACTGTGATTCAATGTTGCATAATAATAAAGTGTGAAAACTTCCAAGGGAGTGAATACTTTTTGTAGACATTGTATCCATGTATTATGGCATTAGGGATATACCAAAGCTACTGAAAGTAAAAGTTCATCTGAGTTTTCTGTTAAGGAAGATAAATTAAATAGCAAAGGTTAACAAATCCATCTTTTAATAAAGGGTAAAAGGAAGAGAATCCAAAGTACAGAGTATGTATGGAGTGTTAAGTATCACAAAGCAAACTTGCTCTGATCAAACCTCATAGACTCCATAAAAGGTTAATGTAAGCACTTTATGGGTAGAAAATTAGAGACTTAATTAACTTACACAGGCGAAAAAGATGAATATGAGAAAGCAAAACACTTATTTCAGTAAATCTGTAAAAGGAAGTTTGAATTTGATGGAAAGCAGACAATTAGCCACATTGATTGGATATTAGTTTGCCTTTTTTAAGTGTCCCTCTTTCATTTTTTTTATAGTTGGATAGCAATGATTTTCACCAAAGAAAGTAAATTAAGATAAAATAGCCGAAGCCTGCCATAGCATACGGCGGTGTAAGAATAGGAACGGAAAACGGTGAGAAAGGAATTCAGAAATCAAGAAGAATAAATACTTTTTGAAAGCCGCAGTTGTGAATAGGTGTTTTGGTGGAGACGACAGATAATGACTCGAAAGATTTACTCGTACTGCAATATCAGTTCTGTGCTCTGGTCTTTGGGTATCTGACAGTGCATGTAGAATTTCCGGCCAAGCAGGATTACATGTGAAAGTGATAAATAAATCAGGCTTTCCGAATTTACGTACTATGGCCATGGCATCCTGATAGTTTTGTTGCATGTAACTTGGACTTCCTGGAAATGTGGACGGTAATATGATCATTTTGCCTACACGTACGTTGTTATTTTCAGCGTTTGCTTGCAGTGCGTCTGAGAGTCCTTTGTATTGTTCCATGCGCAGATCTTGTTGATGTAATCTGAGATAGTTGAGACGCGCGCCCTCTGTTTTAACATACGCATCTATGACTTACTGTTGGAATAGTTTGCCACTGGAGTGCAAAATACTAAATGTATTCCTCATTGCTAATCTGTACGTGTAAAATTGATATTAAGTAAGCCTTATTCGCTTGGCGGTTCTTTTATCGGGAGTATGTTGTAAATCTTTGTGCCAGCCAATGTCTCCGTAAGGGAATAAAGTGGGTAAACCATAGGATTGCAATTCATATTGAGCGTGGAAATCTGTTTACAGGAGTTGCCTATGGGATAGATGAAAATGTCCCTTTCGGTAGGCGGTTCGCCATCTTCTCCAATGAAAATCGCTGCAACATCGGTGTGACATGTTGGGGCATTGTATCGTCGTAAATCCAGCCTAGGGTTTTCCTTGAAAACCATTCGTACAGATGCTGTTGGATTGGACTGAGCAATTTCATGCATGTGTTTGTATGATTTAGCGAAGGAGTTGATGGTTCTGAGCATGAAATCTAGCTGGAGAAGTAAATTTTCGCTGCATGCAGAGTTTTCTTTATTTTGTAAGCGTACTTCAGTAGCTTGCACTGTGTCAAAAACATACAACTGTCCATATCCTGGAGAGGTAGAAGTGTTGGCGTATAGTGGAGAGATTTGGTGATAAATTTGCCGTGTATTTTAAAACAGTATGGTCCGTGGCCAGAAGGTTGAGTTATCTGTGCACCCATGGAAGCAAACGCTAGAGAAGAGTTGTATTCTCGAATGTGTTCACGATAATTTTTAGCTTCTGATGTTTGCTGTGTAAGAAGCTGTTGTAAAGACACAGGTGGCTCCCGCAAAGGTGGTAAAGCTACTTTACCGTTGTGTTAGCACCTCGAGTACTTGTTGGATGTATTATGCTCAGCAGGCCAGTATAGTGCATGACAGTGTTTGCACTGCTGGTCTGGAGTCCCAATGTTGTACTCTTGGACGGGAAGACAGGAATTAAGTGAAGAAGTACCTGTGGTAACGGGAAGAGGATTGTGTGTATGTCTGCTGAGACTGTGTTGGTTTGGAAACGTTGCTTTGCAGATGTCGCATTGCAAGACTTGTGAATGAGATTTGTTGTGTTTAGCCAGACAATCCTGTATAGTGAACTTCTTATTGCATTTCTGGCACTCATATAGTTGTCGGGAAGAATGCCTTTTGTTGTGTTTAGCAAGTGAGGTTCGCGTTTGAAAAGTTTTGTTGTAGGAATCGCACTGGAAGATTGTGGGGAAGGGTTTGGAGGAGGACGAATAGGAATCGAGAAATGCTGTGTTGGCTGCGTGTGGGCGGGACCAGTTTTGAAGTGGAAGCAGGATGATCCAGAAGAGAAATATATATATGAGATGTGCCAAAGCTTTATTTGTATCCACTAAGCTGATTTTGTACAGAACCTAGTGAAACATAACATATTTTGCTAACCTACTGCTGAGCTGAAATTTAAAAACAAGAAATTATTAAATGTTGGATGATTTTTCTTCAAACAACAGATCAGCATTTTCTATGAAACCTCTTATTGACCCTTCCTTTACTCAACAAGTACAGCATATTTGTGTATGGCAGAACTCCTGTTTTCATACTGTTATGTGACGGTGCACTACGTTGTTCGTTTGCATGGACTCATGCCTCGTCTGTAATCTGCATTTTGCCATATTGGTGCCACATTTTGGCAAACATGAATACATTTTAGTTTTCAAATTGACAAATACAACAAAACATACTGAACATTTTCTGTAAATATTATAAGGTATGATTATTTTATATATATATATAAATTTAATATAATATTTATATATTTTATATTCCTATGGGAGGGGCCAAGGAGGTCGGGTGCAGTGTGAGTTGGGTGGTGGCCGAAGGCGGGGACCTTGGCGGTCCAATCCTCGGCTACAGAAGCTGGCTCTTGGGACGTGGAATGTCACCTCTCTGAAGGGGAAGGAGCCTGAGCTAGTGCGCGAAGTTGAGAGGTTCCGGCTAGATATAGTCGGACTCACCTCGACGCACAGCTTGGACTCTGGAACCAATCTCCTTGAGAGGGGCTGGACTCTGTACCACTCTGGAGTTGCCCCCGGTGAGAGGCGCCAAGCAGGTGTGGGTATACTTATTGCCCCCCAACTTGGAGCCTGTACATTGGGGTTTACCCCGGTGGACGAGAGGGTAGCCTCCCTTTGCCTTCGGGTGGGGGGACGGGTCCTAACTGTTGTTTGTGCGTATGCACCGAACAGCAGTTCAGAGTACCCACCCTTTTTGGAGTCCCTGGAGGGTGTGCTAGAGGGCATACCTTCTGGGGACTCCCTCGTTCTGCTGGGAGACTTCAATGCTCACGTGGGCAATGACAGTGAGACCTGGAAGGGCGTGATTGGGAGGAATGGCCCCCCCGATCTGAACCCGAGCGGTGTTTTGTTATTGGACTTCTGTGCTCGTCACGGATTGTCCATAACGAACACCATGTTCAAGCATAGGGGTGTTCATATGTGCACTTGGCACCAGGACACCCTAGGCCTCAGTTCGATGATCGACTTTGTGGTCGTGTCGTCGGACTTGCGGCCACATGTCTTGGACACTCGGGTGAAGAGAGGGGCGGAGCTGTCAACTGATCACCACCTGGTGGTGAGTTGGCTTCGATGGTGGGGGAGGATGCCGGTCAGGCGTGGTAGGCCCAAACGTGTTGTGAGGGTCTGCTGGGAACATCTGGCAGAGCCCCCTGTCAGAAGTAGCTTCAACTCCCACCTCCAGCAGAACTTCGACCACATCCCGAGGGAGGTGGGGGACATTGAGTCCGAATGGACTGTGCCTCTATTGTTGAGGCAGCTGACCGGAGCTGTGGCCGTAAGGTGGTCGGTGCCTGTCGTGGCGGCAATCCCCGAACCCGTTGGTGGACACCGGCGGTGAAGGATGCCGTCAAGCTGAAGAAGGAGTCCTACCGGTCCCTTTTGTCCTGTGGGACTCTGGAGGCAGCTGATAGGTACCGGCAGGCCAAGCGGAATGCGGCTTTGGTGGTTGCTGAGGCAAAAACTCGGGCGTGGGAGGAGTTTGGGGAGG